>NC_053157.1:251272782-251297508 GCF_016835505.1 Polypterus senegalus | reverse complement strand
CTCACAATTTATGTTATTTGTTCAAGATTTTTTTGGTAGTATTATATGTTGTGTATTAGTCTGGATTATTGTTTTTTATTCTATATGAATGTTTTATATATCTTGTATTTATCTTGATTTAGTGAAGATAATATTTGTAGCCAATGTTATCGGTCCTTTTGTTCTTTCTGAGTTTTGGGCAAAGGAAGGGTGTTATATAAATAAATTGTGTTCTTATTAGTATTTTTATTTAGTTTCTTTTGATGGCCCATCATTTATAATAATAAGTGACAAAAACTAGAGCAGTTCTATATAAGGCAATTAATATAAAGCATAACTCAGTGTAGAATATGTATTGCCGTTTTCTTCACATACATGTTTTAAACTATTAGATTGGCTTAAACGTTTATTCTAAATTGGTTTAGAACAATATTACACACATGCATAGTACATTTTAATAAATATAATCACTTTTATTACAAAACTCTAATGTGGTTCAAAAATTGTAATTATATTGTATATTTAGTTTCATGAATGTAAACTAAAAAACTATTTTCAATTAATACAGATTTTGATGATTTTAATTTTGTCGACATGTTATATGGTTCCCAAAGACATGAACACAACGTAAATGTTAATATTAATATTTCACACTAGCAAAATACCCGCGCGTCGCAGCGGAGAAGTAGTGTGGTAAAGAAATAATGAAAAAGAAAGGGAAACATTTTAAAAATAATGTAACATGATTGACAATGTAACTGTTTTGTCATTGTCATGAGTGTTGCTGTCATATACAGTATATATATATATGTATATATATATATATATATATATATATATACATACAGTGGTACCTTGGTATACGTCTGCTTTGGAATAAGTCCAACTTGGTATACGACCTTTGTTTGCAATACGACTCGCGTGCTAACCTTGTTTACCTCTCTCGAGACAAAGCCACACACTGCCCACAAGCGCTAGTGCGCCAGTTGCTAGCATTCAGTGAACAACCCGCTTATAACTCTCTGTGAACTTTCACGTGTGTGATATAGCAGGTCCACAGCTCCTGTCAAAGTCCAGCTTTAAAATAAATAATCACAGCGCTTGCAGCTTGGTGAGGGGGCGTGGTGGTTATGTGGCTGAAGGTTGTCAGGGAGATTAGCGATGTGGGCGTTTCTCACCAAAGTGCACTTGTGAGGGACCGTCCGCATTCATGATTGTTCCTGGGGCTGCTTATCTTCATAAACAGATGCGCGAGTTGGCTTGAAGGGGAGTAAAAAGAAAAAAAAGACGGGAGGTTGAGTGTGAGAGAGAGAGAGAGAGAGAGAGAGAGAGAGAGAGAGCGCGACGAGTGAAGTAGCTGAAGTAGGCAGAGTTAACGTCCGCTGCAAGTAGGGCGACTCCCCTGTTGCGAAGCAGGGGGGCTGCCAGGTAAAAAGGCACCGGGCTTCTTCTTGGTTTTTTTTTTATTTTTATTTTTAAAGAATGCTTCCTGCTCTATTTTAACACTGTTGTTTTGACTTTTTTCTATTGTTTTTAACCTCCACGTTTCAATTCTGATTTTATGGATTATTTATTGGAACTTTGGACTGCAATTTAATTTGAACACCTTGTTTTGTTAATTGTTTTCATAAAAGCACTTTGCACTTTTTCACCATCCCCTTGCTTTGTTGTTACCAATGAGGTTAGCAGTGAGGCACATTACCGACGGTGTAGGGTTCAAGGGCTCCCCGGCAGCAGATGGGAGCATACAGCAAACCTGCATCATCACAACGTGATTTTGTGTTTTTTCATGTAAATTTGAATTGATTGTTGAAAAGTATGAAGGTTGCATGTGTATACGGGGCATGGCTGTTGCATACCGCTTGCCGAGAATCCACGGTATCTACGATTGTGAAAAACAAAGAGGTTATTAAAAAGTAAAGTGAGGTAAAATTTTCATTTATTTCATCTAATTGCTTTTGTATTTATGTATTTTAGTATTAAGCAATGTTTAAATTATTTTATACAATCCCATCAATGTATAATATGCCAATAGCAACAGGATTTTTTTTTTCATGAGAACAGATTAATCATTTTCCCATTATTTCTTATGGGAAAAATTTGTTTGGTATACGTCCTGTTTGGTATAAGTCTAAGGGTCTGGAACGGATTAAGGACGTATTCCGAGGTTCCACTGTATATGTGTGTGTGTGTGTGTGTGTGTGTGCATATATATATATATATATATATATACACACACACATATATATATGTATATATAAACTGCTCAAAAAAATTAAAGGAACACTTTGAAAACACATCAGATCTCAATGGGAAACAGAAATCCTCCTGGATATCTATACTGATATAGACTGGGTAATGTGTTAGGAACGAAAGGATGCCACATCGTCTTGATGGAAATGAAAATGATCAACCTACAGAGCCCTGAATTCAAAGACGCCCCAAAAATCAGAGTGAAAAAATGATGTGGCAGGCTAGTCCATTTTGCCAAAATTTAATTGCAGCAACTCCAAATTGTATGCAGCACTTTGTATGGCCCCTGTGTTCTTGTATACATGCCTGACAACATCGGTGCATGCTTCTAATGAGATGACAGATGGTGTTGTGGGGATCTCCTCCCAGATCTGGACCAGGGCATCACTGAGCTCCTGGACAGTCTGAGGTGCAACCTGGTGGCATTGGATGGACCAAAACATAATGTCCCAGAGGTGTTCTATTGGATTTAGGTCAGGAAAGTGTGGTGGCCAGTTAATGGTATCAATTCCTTCATCCTCCAGGAACTGCCTGCATACTCTCACCACATGAGGCCAGGAATTGTCGTGCACCAGGAGCCACTGTACCAGCATAGGGTCTGACAATGGGTCCAAGGATTTCATCCTGATACCTAATGGCAGCCAAGGTGCCTTTGTCAAGCCTGTAGCGGTCTGTGTGACCCTCCATGGATATGCCTCCCCAGACAATCATTAACCCACCACCAAACTGCTCATGCTGAATGATGTTACAGGCAGCATAATGTTCTCCATGGCTTCTCCAGACCCTTTCACTTCTGTCACGTGCTCAGGGTGAACCTGCTCTCATCTGTAAAAGCACAGAGCACCAGTGGTGCATCTGCCAATTCTGGTATTCTATGGCGAATGCCAATCGAGCTGCATGCTGCTGGGCAGTGAGCTCAGGGCCCATTAGAGGACATGGGGCCCTTGGGTCACCCTCATGAAGTCTTTCTGGTTGTTTGGTCAGAGACATTCACACCAGTGGCCTGCTGGAGGTCATTTTGTAGGGCTCTGGCAGTGCTCATCCTGTTCCTCCTGCCCAAAGGAGCAGATACTGGTCCTGCTGATGGGTTATGGACCTTCTATGGCCCTCTCCAGCTCTCCTAGAGTAACTGCTTGTCTCCTAGAATCTCCTCCATGCCCTTGAGACTGTGCAGGGAGACACAGCAAACCTTCTGGCAATGACACGTATTGATGTGCCATCCTGGAGAAGTTGGACTACCTGTGCAACCTCTGTAGGGTCCAGGTATCGCCTCATGCTACCAGTAGTGACACTGACTGTAGCCAAATGCAAAACTAGTGAAGAAACAGTCAGAAAAGATGAGGAGGGAAAATGTCAGTGGCCTCCACCTGTTAAACCCATTCCTGTTTTGGGGTCATCTCATTGTTGCCCTCTAGTGCACCTGTTGTTAATTTCATTAACACCACAGCAGCTGAAACTGATTAACAACCCCCTCTGCTACTTAACTGACCAGATTAATATCCCATAAGTTTCATTGACTTTATGCTATACTCTGATTAAAAAGTGTTCCTTTAATTCTTTTGAGCATATATATATACAGTATATATAATGTATGTGTGTGTGTATATATATATAGATATAGATATAGATATAGAGATATATATATATATAGAGAGAGAGAGAGAGAGAGAGAGAGAGAGAGAGAGAGAGAGAGAGAGAGAGAGAGAGAGAGAGAGAGAGAGAGAGAGAGAGAGAGAGAGAGAGAGAGAGAGAGAGAGAGAGATTGGAACCTTGGTATACGTCCTTAATTCGTTTTTTTATTTATTAGGCGTGGGACTCGATTAAAAAAAAATTATTCTAATTAATTAGAGGCTTTGTAATTAATTAATCTTGATTAATCGCATGTAATCGCACAAGTAAATTTATCCCAAAGCACAAATGTTTTTTTTTTTTTTATGTAAAAGGGTTTTAGTGGGCGACACAATCAAATAATAGACATGGACATGAATATTGTAAACTCAAGCTCTTTTAATTTCTGAAAAAAAAAGCATTTAAACTGCATTTCAATTCAAAACAGAAACAAAAATATCATCCCTGGCTAAAATTGGGCAGACTTAAAAATAAAATGGAATTCTAAGTACTTTAACACTAGAATTACCAGAGCCTACGAAAAAACTCGTAATTCCGTCCCACCTTAAATCGCTTCTTAAAATCGTTCACAGCTCTCCACCAGCGTCTTTTGTCATCTAAATGTGCTGATAAAAGAAAAGCTGCAAGCAGCCGGCTATTCCATCCCCCCACCGACTTAGAACGTGCACAAACTTCTCCCAGCTCATGCCTTGATTGATTATCTGGGAGTGAAGTGGAGTTTTAGAGTGGAAAGAATAGATCATTATTTGGAATACACGAATTTCACGTGTGTTCCGTTTCTACAGTAATCCGTGTAAACACATTTTTAAAACAGAAACGTTTTTCATATTGTAGTAGTAAATGACAAAATGTAAGCATAAACTATATAATGTATGAAGCCTGAAGTCCAAATATCAAACACTTTCACAAAAGGTACACATATAATAGAACAAGAATGCTTTTATTCAAAAATATAACTGCAGAAAAAAGCCACCTTAGCATGCCATATTGACACATACTTACTACAGTAACCACGGTAGCATAATGGTATCGGCCACTGACTAGTATCCAAATGGTCATGAGTTCGATCCAACATGGTTCAATTTTGAGAAGTAAACTGCTCTTATTCTTACTATTTTAGAATAAAAACACGCATTTGATTTCAGTGTGCAACAGCCAGTAATTTATGATACTTGTAAAGGTTAGTTTTTTTATTCACTTTTCATTCTCAGTCTCAGTCGTGTTCAGGATCCTTCTCTACCCCCCCATCTGAGAATGCTGTTTTCACATAAAGATGCGCTGTAGCTCTGCAGCGTACTTGTGACTGCATTCTCGTACCAATGCTTTGAACTGAAGTGCCTGCGTGCACTTTTCGTGGCATTACACGTCTATTTTTTGAGCATGCCCGTGTCGCTCAAACACAGGAACATATGTTGGTGTACAAGAATAAAAAACAAGTGCACTTTTATTCTAGACTATAAGTGAAGAAAAAATAAAGCAAGTTACAGTAGGCGGTTGATACGACAGCTTGCGTGGTGCAATGCTAAGAACTGCTGATTTCTGATCCGTGCTATATAAAATCATCACATTCAAATATTAACAATTTCCACACACCCTTCCTACATTCACGACATGTGTACTTGTTGCAGTGTACACATCTCTCTGTGCTATGGCTCCTATTACACTCAATGAGCACCTGACATTGTACTTTCTTCCCTATATAAATAACATTCGAGTATAGCGCGTCTCCAAATAAATCACATTTGAATTATAGCGATCTTTATGTGAAAACAGCATTGTCAGATATGGTGGGGGGGATCGTGAACGCGACTGAGAGAATGGAACTGAATAAAAAAAAGACTGAAATCAAATGTATGTTTTATTCTAAAATAGTTAAGTACATGCAATATTATTTGAAACGAACAGCGCCAGATCGGTTTGAATACACGCTGACGCTGAACTCCCTGTCAATCTACATAGTAATAACAGTAATTGTATTATTATATAGGAGCTTCCCTGTCTGCCTATCATATAGTGCCTTTCCTTCCTACCTATCTATATATCTATCCCCTTAGCTGTTTTTTATATATCTATTATACAGTGCCTTCCCAGTTTATTTATATATCTAGTGCCTTCTCTGCCTGTTTGTCTGTCTGATTGCATATAGCGCTGAACTTCCTGCTCTGTACTATTCTGTCCTCTGCGTGTCCTGGAGTACAAAAGAAACAGCACCATACAGCAACATGTGTGAACTGGCAAGGTCGGGGAAAAAACACGCGGTCACTGATTACAGACCGCAAGATGAATGAAAGAGACAATATATGTAAAAACATCATCACACTAATGCAATATTATTTGAAAACAAACAGCGTCAGATCGGGTTTGAATACACGCCGACTCTGTTACAGAAGGCGCCAGCTTATTCAGTGCAGCAGATTCAACGCGACAGTACATGCAATATGATTTGAAGCGAACAGCGCCAGATCGGGCATATTCAAACCCGATCTGACGCTGTTCGTTTTCAAATAATATTACATGTACATAACTATTTTAGAATAAAACATACATTTGATTTCAGTCTTTTTTTTTATTCAGTTCCATTCTCTCAGTCGCGTTCACGATCCCCCCCACCATATCTGACAATGCTGTTTTCACATAAAGATGCGCTATAATTCAAATGTGATTTATTTGGAGACGCTATACTCGAATGTTATTTATATAGGGAAGAAAGTACAATGTCAGGTGCTCATTGAGTGAGGAACCATAGCACAGAGAGATGTGTACACTGCAACAAGTACACATGTCGTGAATGTAGGAAGGGTGTGTGGAAATTGTTAATATTTGAATGTGATGATTTTATATAGCACGGATCAGAAATCAGCAGTTCTTAGCCTTGCACCACGCAAGCTGTCGTATCAACCGCCTACTGTAACTTGCTTTATTTTTTCTTCACTTATAGTCTAGAATAAAAGTGCACTTGTTTTTTATTCTTGTACACCAACATATGTTCCTGTGTTTGAGCGACACGGGCATGCTCAAAAAATAGACGGTAATGCCACAAAAGTGCACGCAGGCACTTCAGTTCGCAAGCATTGGTATGAGAATGCAGTCACAAGTACGCTGCAGAGCTACAGCGATCTTTATGTGAAAACAGCATTCTCAGATGGGGGGGTAGAGAAGGATCCTGAACACGACTGAGACTGAGAATGAAAAGTGAATAAAAAAAAAACTAACCTTTACAAGTATCATAAATTACTGGCTGTTGCACACTGAAATCAAATGCGTGTTTTTATTCTAAAATAGTAAGAATAAGAGCAGTTTACTTCTCAAAATTGAACCATGTTGGATCGAACTCATGACCATTTGGATACTAGTCAGTGGCCGATACCATTATGCTACCGTGGTTACTGTAGTAAGTATGTGTCAATATGGCATGCTAAGGTGGCTTTTTTCTGCAGTTATATTTTTGAATAAAAGCATTCTTGTTCTATTATATGTGTACCTTTTGTGAAAGTGTTTGATATTTGGACTTCAGGCTTCATACATTATATAGTTTATGCTTACATTTTGTCATTTACTACTACAATATGAAAAATGTTTCTGTTTTAAAAATGTGTTTACACGGATTACTGTAGAAACGGAACACACGTGAAATTCGTGTATTCCAAATAATGATCTATTCTTTCCACTCTAAAACTCCACTTCACTCCCAGATAATCAATCAAGGCATGAGCTGGGAGAAGTTTGTGCACGTTCTAAGTCGGTGGGGGGATGGAATAGCCGGCTGCTTGCAGCTTTTCTTTTATCAGCACATTTAGATGACAAAAGACGCTGGTGGAGAGCTGTGAACGATTTTAAGAAGCTGATTTAAGGTGGGACGGAATTACGAGTTTTTTCGTAGGCTCTGGTAATTCTAGTGTTAAGTTCATGTTCAGAATGGTATTGTCTTTAAATAATAATAACCAAAAGTTCAACATAAAGTGCAGTTTTTCTTCTTAAAAAAATAAGGCAGAAACGTAAAAGGTAATTTGACCAGCTTCACCTTTAAATTCTGAGTAACATTAGCCAAAATTATTTTGTACATTAGGCTAAAACAGTGTGATCATTGAACATTTTGTAATTAGATGTATTTAGAATTACTGACGGTCACAGAAGTCCAATGATCCCCAGTAAGAGCCACAAAGTCCGCTTTCTGTAATGCATCTAATTTTGCTTGCTTTTCAGTGTAATGAAGCTGTTGAATTTTACTTGAAATAGTCTCTCGGCACAGCAGTTGGAAAGTTGGATCACCTGACGCTAATTGCAGCACATTTTCTAACCCCCCTATCTTCCACCACTGTTAGTGGTCTACAGTCCAAAGCAATCCATTTTGCGAGAGAATTTGAAAGTTTGACCGATGTTGACTTACTAATTTTGGTCCTGAAGCCAGTCATTTCATCAGGTTTGGGCTGCCGACACCTTTTGTTGGCACTCAAACTCGTACTGCTAGTGCTAACAGTTTCTGTGTTTGCTGTAACATGTTTTGCATTTAGATGGTACCGTAAGGTTGAAGTGCTTTGGTGGTATGCAAACTCCTGTTTGCACAAAACCACGCTTTTATCAAGGCTTCCGTCGGGTAGTCTTTTGAAATGAAATTTGCCTCTGATCAGTCCTAGCAGCGCGCTTTCTTCAGACTCTTCCATTTCTGTAGCTCTGATGTGTGCATCAATGTAATCGATGTACCAGGAAATCATGCATTGACAAAAGTTCCCCTTTGCTTAGAATGCAAAGTGTGATTAAATGCTTTATTTTTTTTAAAGCGTTATGGAGTACATGCATCAAAGCTTCTCAGCTGTGCTTGTGCTAAGAAAAGGAAACATTTTAAAAATAACGGAACATGATTGTCAATGTAACCTTTCATAGGGTCTGTCCCTGAGACTTATTGTCATTGCGAAGCAGAGCCTTACTGGAAATTGGAGGAATTTGAATTGAAATGGGAGATCAGAGGGTATAATGGTGATGCGAGGAATAAAACCTCTCTCCCCTGAGCAACTGCCAGTAAAAATAGTTGCCTCTATTAGGTTCTTTTGCAACCATGTGACCTAAAGTCTCGTGCCGTTACAAGGTCTCGGTGGCTGTAAGGTTTTCAGTAACATTATTGGTGTCCCAACCCTCAAAATTAGATTATGCTCAGTAGTGCTTGGAGGATTCAGAGTGTGGAGAAACTCTAGAGACAGTGTGTGTATTAATTTGTGGATTTTTCTGTGAGTATTTAGTGGCAGCGTCACAAAGTTGCTTCCGCAAGACCGCATTAGCTACGGAGCTCAGCTCAGAGCGAAATGAAGTGAATGAAATGAGGTAAATGGGAGGGGAGATGATGACATGACGCCCCCACCCGCCTTAACTGTCAATCCCCCCCACAAACACAGTCTCTCCGAATTTGCATAAGCACAGCCCTTCACCAGCAATTTTAACTTAGTTACAAAGTGATCAAAACTCTCGTTTATACCCTGTGTCCTCTCATTAAACTTGTATCCCACGAATATCGTATTTGTAGTGGGCATGACAAATGCCAGCGGCAACCTGTCTATGAACTTAATTTAAACTTTAGGTTTACACCGTGCTTTGTTTCCGCAGTAGCTGCACTTATGAATATGCTTGTATGCGTCACTCGCTCACTTCTTATTTATTCGCTGACTTCTCAATTGCATAATGCATGTTTTCTTCAGCACTCTTTGGAGCTCCTCCTTGTTTTCTACGTACTGCGTTCACAGTCGGTTCACGTGATTACGTGGGAGGCGTGATGACGTGACACGCAACTCCGCCTCCCACGGCCATTATGCGTAGAATTTTGAAATGAAACCTGCCTAACCTTTGTAAGTAATCTGTAAGGAATGAGCCTGCCAAATTTCAGCCTTCTACCTACAAGGGAAGTTGGACAATTAGTGATGAGTCAGTGAGTGAGTCAGTGAGGGCTTTGCCTTTTATTAGTATAGATAAACGATCCGTATTGTTTAGTTTGATGTGTAATACGACGTGATGGCAGAAACCCTCTGAACTTCACAATAATGCATATTATTTGGTTTGATGTACTGTTTTTCCTTCTCATTTTTATCGCTTAATTTCTGAATTGGTCCTTCATCGGACATTACTTTACAGCCTTTGCCGAGACCTGCCGAAACCTTCCAAAAGTAATTTTACGAAATCAGTCCTGAAACAACAGTGTCGTCACTTCCAGGTCTGTAACTGCGGGTCTGCAACTGTGGTGACGTATGTTGCTGTGGCTCTGCAAGTGGATGCTACTCCTGATTTTTCTCGAGCTCTGCATGTTCTTAATGTTTTTCTTTTTCCTCTAAAGCCGACATCAGGAAACTTTATTAAAGTGGTGGCGAACGATGTAACTTTACAGGGCACGTTCAGGTTTCATTTCCACCAGTTTGTCTCATACTGAGACCTATTAGAAATAATTTACATGATTTCATTTTTTGTATTTTCTTATCAGGAAAGATGCTTGTGCGGTTTTATGGTAACAGGGAGACTTGGATTTGTTTAATGGGAAATAAAAAATACAAACATTACACAAGCCAGTGCTGCTGGAGGGATACAGTAAAATCTACAGCTGGCCTGACATTACTGTCACAAGCTGTCTACTAAAGCAGATGGCCTGCCAGTAGTTTGGGACCAACCAAGACTGAGGGAGTAACAAGAGAGACACGAGAGAGGCAGATGTTCAAAACAGAAGGTAATCTATTTATTCCATGATAGAGTAAAAAAAAATATATAGTTGTTGATGGGGGGAAAAAAAAAAGGATGGACAAAAACGTATAAATAATCCAGTGACAAGACAAAATCAATTTATGAAGAAAGAAAAAAAAAAGACAAAAAATAGAAATTGGGGAAACACCAAGGCTCTTTATTTATTTTATATATATATATATATATATATATATATATATATATATATATATATACAGTAATCCTCGCTATATCGCTCGACTTTCAGGGTTTCACTCTAGCGGATTTTAAATGTAAGCACATCTAAATATATATCACAGATTTTTCGCTGGTTCGCGGATTTCTGCAGACAATGGATCTTTTATTTTATGCTACACGCTTCCTCAGTTTGTTTGCCCTGTTGATTTCATACAAGGGACGCTATTGGTGGATGGCTTAGAAGCTACCCAATCAGAGCATGTATTACATATTAACTAAAACTCCTCAATGCTATAAGATATGCATCCCGCGCGGAGCTTGATTGTTTGCTTGTCTCTGCCTCTCTCTCACCCTCTCTGACATTCTCTGCGCCTGACGGAGGGGCTGTTTGCACAGAGGCTGTTTGCTTAGAAGATACTAACGCTCCTCTAAAAATGCCACTTTATTATGTGCTCGCATATTTAAAAGCACACGTATTGATTTTTGATTGTTGCTTTAATCTCGCTCTCTCTCTGACGTTCTCTGCCCCTGACGGAGGAGATGTGAGCAGAGGGGCTGTTTGCACAGAGGCTGTTTGCTTAGAAGATACTAACGCTCCTCTAAAAATGCCGCGGCAAACTTAAAAGCACAAGTATTGATTTTTGATTGTTTGCTTTTCTTTTGAGCTCTCTCTCTCTCTCTGAAATTCTCTGCTCCTGAAGAGAAGATCTATTTGCATTCTTTTAATTGTGAGAAGGAACTGTCATCTCTGTCTTGTCATGGAGGACAGTTTAAACTTTTGACTAAAGGGTGTTATTTCATGTCTAGAGGGCTCTAATAATGTTAACAGCGTGGGAGAGTTTAAAAGGGCTTAAAATATATAAAAATAGCTACACAAACATATGGTTTCTACTTCGCGGATTTTCGCCTATCGCGGGGGATTCTGGAACGCAACCCCAGCGATCGAGGAGTGATTATATATATATATATATATATATATATATATATATATATATATATATATATATATATATATATATATATATATATAATATTGTCAGGGATGCCAGGGGCAACGACCCGGCCGGGACGCAGTGAGGGACCGGAAGATGGTCAAAGCCCACCCTGGATCACGTGGGGGCCGCCTTCCTGGTTGTTCTGGGGGCCACGGGTTGAGGGCATGGAAGCCCTACCCTGTAGGGGCCCGTGGTCACTGCCAGGAGGTGCCCCAATGCCTTGGGGACCTGTTGCTGCTGGGGGCAAGACTTTGGGAGACACCCGGGGAGCTGCTGGGAGGATAGCCGGCACTTCTGCCATGCTGGGGAGTCGGGAGGAGGCAGGACGAAGCACAGAGGTGGTGTGGAGGCGGCCCAAAGAGAGGCATTTGTGGTCAGGACTGTGTAGTTGGGGGTTGTGCACTGTTTGGGTCTTAGTGACCATTGCTGGGGTCTGTGTGACCCATTTATGTACTGTAAATAGTGTAAAAAAATGTGTGGTGATTTATAAACAACATGTCTGCCTGTCTGTGCCCAGGCCAAGTCTACATCTGGCGTAGTCAGCAGGATGCTCCGCCTGTTACAAGGCGGGGACCTGTAATTAACACATTTGTTGTGGATTGCCCAGCGCAGCAGGGGACCCCGCCTTACGTACCGCGGGTGCTGCGTTCACACAGCCCCGCGGGGTAAAGGAACCCCACGGGCCACCAGAGGTTTGCAGGAAGTCCACTAATATATCAATTATGTAATTCTGTTTCAGTCCAGGTCACCAGGACAACTCTTCCAAAAATAGGAGACCAACACACTACAGCAACCAACAGCTCAGCCACTAGGCACCTCTTAGGCTGGCGTGCCTCGCACTACCTGCCCCTCTTATTTCTCTCCAAGTGATCCTTTCTTTCTCCCATTTCCTTTTTTTTTTTCCTTTCTTGCAGCCACAACAGTACTTATAAAGCCTTTTCCATTGCCAGGATCAGCTTACCTAATTATAGGGAGAAACCATTTAAGTCCTGTCGGAGAAATCGTACACTGCAAGTGCAAATCAAAATAGCCGACAACAACATATACATAATAAAACAATAAACAACAAAACTTTTATACCTAACCTCGAGGTTACTAATAAACAAACTTAAACATTACAATACACGTACACTACTAACACAACTTGGACTCCCCCTATAGCTGTCGTTTGATCTTCACAGGCACCTGTGACTGCATTTAGCGTCTGTGCCCTTGTTAAATGAAGAGAAAAAAAAAAAAACCCGGTCGCGTGAAACATCTAGAAAATAAACACAAAATTCACACTTAAAACTTATTGATAGTCCTGCCCTATATCCATCTAAACCACAATGCATCAGCATCATGGTGAGGCTATAGCATCACACACCTCCTCACTCAGACCCTCGATATCTTGCATTCGAGAGAGAAAGTTGGCACATTTATTTTGTTTCCCTTATATATACTTCACTGTAAACTTATATGGTTGTAAGGACAAATACCACTGTGAAATTCGCGCATTGGAGTCATGCATCCATACTAACCATTGCAACGCACGATGGTCAGACTCTACAACAAAAGGATGACCAAGCAGGTAATACTTCAAAGAGTCCACGGCCCACTTAACTGCCAGTGCCTCCTTCTCAACCGTGGAATATCTCATTTTCCTAGGGAACAACTTGCGACTTATATAGACAACAGGGTGTCTATCTTCTCCCTCACCCTGCAGCAATACAGCACCCAGACCCCCTCCCGAAGCGTCTGTCTGTAAACATAAAGGTAGATTATAATCAAGACATTTCAAAATCGGGTTACAACATATTGCATTTTTCAATTTAGCAAAAGATTTTTCACATTCTTCAGTCCATTTCTCATGGTTGGGCTCTTTCTTCTGTAAGAGATTAGTAAGTGGAATGGCAATCACTGAAAATCGTGGAATGAATCTCTTATACCATCCAACCAGTCCTAGAAACGACTGAACTTGCCTTTTGGTGTTAGAACGTGCACGATCCTGAACAGCCTTCACCTTGTCCACCTGAGGTTTTAAAAATCCTCCTCCGATGGTGTATCCCAGATATTATACCTCAGATCTTGCTATTACACATTTAGCTGGATTTACTACCAGGCTGACTTGCTTTAACCTGTGAAAAACATCAGCAAGATGTGATAAATGCTCATGCCAAGACTCACTGTATATTACAATGTCATCAATATAAGCTCGAGCATAAGATTCTGCTCCTCTCAAAACAATATCCATAAACCTTTGGAAATTTGTTGCTGCTCCGTGTAATCCAAAAGGCATGACGGTGAACTGATACAATCCACTAGGCACTTTAAATGTCATGAGGGGTTTAGCTGTGTCTGCTAATGGCACCTGCCAGTATCCCTTGCATAAGTCTAAAGTTGATAAAAACATAGCTGGACCCAGTTGTACTATCAGTTCATCCACCCTTGGCATAGGGTAAGGATCAAATGTAGAAATTGAATTTAGTTTAGAAAAATCCACAAAAAAGCAAATTTGTCCATTCTTCTTTGGGACCAGTACGACTGGACTACACCACTCGCTGGTAGATGGTTCTACTATACCTAATAATTGGAGCATAGACTGTACCTCCTTCCTTAGCATCTCCTCGAGCTGGAACTCTGCTGCATGTCTGTCGTATGGGACCTGGAGAGGTGAGGCAAATAGTATGCTCTATTAAATTAGTCCTACCAGGTATTTCGCTGAACAGATGCTCCGCAATCGCTGCTTTTAACTGTTTCTGTTGCTTCTCCGAAAGATGGTCCAACGCAGATAGATCGGCAGAAGATGATGTTGCAGACAGGAACTGCTCTGGTAATTCCTCTTCGTCTTGATTTCTACGAAGTAAAAGCTGTACCTCAGAATTATCTTTTTCCCTCCACTCTTTCAACAGGTTAATATGGAAGACTTGATATTTATTTCTAGACCAGTCTGGCATATAAATTTCATAATTTATTGGGCCTTTTTGTGAAACAATCTCATATGGACCTTACCATTTTACCGGCAAACTATTTGTCGATAGAGGCAACAGTATTAAGACTTTCTGACTGGGTTGAAAACTATGAGTACGTAAGGCTTGATCGTACCAGGCTTTCTGCTTCTTTTGTGACTGCAACATGTTCTTTTTAACCAACTCGGACATTGCCGACAATCGATCTCTCATTATAATAACATTGCTTAGAATATTCAGTTGTTCTTGACCACTGCCATTTTCTAATGCTTCTTTCAGCACAGCTAAAGGGCCTCGAACATTTTGCCCATAGACCAGTTCAAATGGTGAAAATCCGGTGGAAGCCTGAGGGACTTCTCTGTAAGCAAAAAGCAAGTATGGCAGCCATTGATCTTTGTCTTTACAACACTTCCTGCACTCAAATGTGTGAATGTGTCAATGATGTGAAGATCCCGTCCTCCTGTTTGACGTACATGTCAGTCTGTAGCCAGCAAAGCCCTAAATACGACGGCTTTAATAGACCTGCCATTGCTGTGTCCAAACATGATGGTGCCGTGTAGATAAAGTGTTGTCATATCTACATGGTGGCACTGAAATGTATGCAAATCCCCTTTAATGAAGGTCTGCAGTTCACTTTGATCACATCTGAATTGTTTGATTTGTAATTTTAAACTGTGAGGCAGAGGAGGAAATGAAGTAAAATGTGTCTTTGAACCAAACCTTATGGAGGTCACTGTGACCCTGAATTGTGGTCATTATTTTTACTGACTTTATGAAGTTAATTCTCACACTTTTATTTTCACAGGACTTTCCCATTTCACATGGCCATACACTGAGGTGTCTTATGGCCTCCAGCTCAGGGCTGTCCATGTGAGAAGTGAATCTAAGAAAGAGAAGGGCAGACACTTAAAGAGAGGGAAGAGTTTCCCACAGAGCATGGCCTCTGCCAAAGAAGATGGCGTGGATGAAAGAACAGTGGACATTAAAGAAGAGGACTGTGAGCGGCTCACACCAGAGGATGTGTGTGTAAAACTGGAGGATCACGAAGAAAGAATTTCAGTTTTTAAAGAGGAGGAGGAGTGCAAGTGGGTGACTGTTACCATTAAAGCTGAAGATCTGAATGATTTCTACTTTGGTCTTGAACTTCAAAAGCATGAAACTGAGGATATTTTCAAGCGCAATGCCTGTGATGAATCTCCATCCAGTTTACAGCCCTGGTCCACTAATACAGGACGACTGGCTATGCAGGAGAAATCTATAGAGCTGAAATCAGAGTTATCAGAGTCTGAAGAGAAAATCACAGAGGGAAATGGGAGAGAAGGAGAAGAGTCACCTGGGAGTGTTGGAATAAGTGAGTAATGTGATTAAATATGAAAGAAAGAGAGCATTTATAAATTCTAACAGTGGGTGATTTGATGTTTTTAGAAGATTGAAATGAGAATTCAAATCACAGTTAATTGAACTTGGATAAAGACCACCTGCTCAGGTGCATGATAACAAACAATAAGTTACTTAATAAATGATAAATTAGAAAAACTTGGGTGAATAAGGAAAAATCTAAAGTGTTGAGTGCATGACTTGAACAACATGAAGCTGTGACGTATGTTAGGCCAACAGCACATTACATTCATTGAAAATATTAAAAGTCATATTTTCTTAAATTGTGTGGCAGTTAAGCCAGAAATGCCCAGAAAAAGAAATAAGTAAGAATCAAATCCTCAGCCCTGTGCTCTAATAAAAGAATGAATTTGCTCAAGCCGTGCACACTTAATATGTGCCTCATCTTTCTAATAGTAATCTTGTGCACAAGAGCTACCTGTACGAGCCATGATGGCATTCAAGGGGTCTCAGGGTCTTCTTTCAACATCTTGTGTTCTGCTCTCAGCCTGAACTCGCTGGGCAGCATGTCCTGGACAAGTTGGCAGTGGTGTGAAATCTTCAGTTGGAGATGATCTTGGGCCTTTCCGTCTCCCACAGTCACATCAGGGTCAATTTGGAGTCACCACTCCATTTCACCTGCATGTTTTTGGGGATGAGGGGAAGAACCAGAAATGCCATTCAGAGCCCCTGTGTAGAACAAGTGTGGGCAGGATTTGACCCCAGGACACCTGAAAAATAAAGCAGCTGTGCTAAGCACTGTGCCCCCCCTAACACAAGAGGATATATTTGAATGTTTATTTTTTGGCCATATTAGGTTCTAGAGGATGTAAATATCATCCCATACATTACAATTAACAAGAGAAAACCCAAATTCAGACACATTATTGGGTAGGAAGTCGCTGACTGGAGTGTCTAGAGTCGATATTGATCACCCATTCGATTCCATTAGGATCTGCTAATATCAATAATAATACCATCCTTCTATTATCTAACCCACAATATCCTAACTACAGGATCACGGGGGTCTGCTGGAGCCAATCTGAGCCAACACAGGGTGCAAGGCAGGAAACACATCACGGGCAGGGTGCTAGTCCACCACAGGGCACACACACACACAACAACAACATTTATTTCATAAAGCACATTTTCATACAAACAGTAGCTCAAAGTGCTTTACATAATAAAGAATAGAAAAATAAAAGACACAATAAGAAAACAAAATAAATCAACATTAATTAACATCGAATAAGAGTAAGGTTCAATGGCCGGGGGGACAGAAAAACAAAAACTCCAGACGGCTGGAGAAAAAATAAAATCTGTAGGGATTCCAGACCATGAGACCGCCCAGTCCCTCTGGGCATTCTACCTAACATAAATGAAACAGTCCTCTTTGGATTTAGGGTTTTCACGGAAGGGCTTGATGATGATGATGGTCACGTAGACTTCTGCCTTTAAATCCATCCATCATTGTTGGAGCATCATGAAGCTTTGAGTAGGTGGAGGTGGCGCAGGCCACCACCACAAAGAAACCGGAAAAAGAAACAGAAAAGAGAGTAGGGGTCAGTACGGATTTTAGAGCCACCATGAGTAGTTATTATGATGAATTGAACATACAGAGTATCAGGATTAAGTTAAATTGAAGTTATAGAAAGGCCATGTTAAAGCAATGTGTTTTCAGCAGTGTTTTAAAGTGCTCTACTGTATCAGCCTGGCGAATTCCTATTGGCAGGCTATTCCAGATTTTAGGTGCATAGCAGCAGAAGGCCGCCTCACCACTTCTTTTAAGTTTTGTTCTTGGAATTCTAAGGAGACACTCATTTGAGGATCTGAGGTTACGATTTGGAATATAAGGTGTCAGACATTCCGATATATAAGATGGGGAGATTATTTAAGGCTTTATAAACCATAAGCAGAATTTTAAAGTCAATCCTGAATGACACAGGTAACCAGTGTAGTGACATCAAAACTGGAGAAATGTGTTCGATTTTCTTTTCCTAGTTAGGATTCTAGCAGCTGCATTCTGCACTAGTTGCAAGTGATTTATGTCTTTTTTGGGTAGTCCTGAGAGGAGTGCGTTACAGTAATCTAGTCGACTGAAAACAAACGCGTGAACTAATTTCTCAGCATCTTTCAGTGATATAAGAGGTCTAACTTTACTTATGTTTCTTAAGTGAAAAATGCTGTCCTAATGATCTGATTAATATGTGATTTAAAATTCAGATTACAGTCAACAATCACCCCTAAGCTTTTTACCTCCGTCTTGACTTTTAATCCTAATGTATCCAGTTTATTTCTAATAGCCTCATTGTATCCATTATTGCTGATCACTAAGATTTCAGTTTTCTCTTTATTTAACTTGAGAAAGTTACTATTCATCCATTCTGAGATACAAGTCAGACATTGTGTTAGTGAATCAATAGAATCGGGTCATCAGGTGCTATTGATAAGTACAGCTGTGTGTCATCAGCATAGCTGTGGTAGCTCACGTTGTGCCCTGAGATAATCTGACCTAACGGAAGCATGTAGATTGAGAATAACAGCGGACCCAGGATAGAGCCTTGTGGAACACCATATTGATATCATGTGTCTTCGAGTTGTAATTACCACAACTAACAAAAATTTTCTCCCTGTCAGGTAGGATTCAAACCAATTTAAGACCGTGCCAGAGAGGCCCACCCATTGACTAAGGCGATTTCTAAGAATGTTGTGATCAATGGTGTCAAATGCAGCACTCAGATCTAAGAGGATGAGAACAGATAAATGGCCTCTGTCTGCATTCACCGCAAAGTCATTTACTACTTTAACGAGTGCAGTTTCTGTGCTGTGATTTGTTCTAAAACCCGACTGAAATTTATCAAGAATAGCATGTTTATTGAGGTGGTCATTTAACTGCATAATGACTGCCTTCTCCAGAACTTTACTTAAGAAAGGCAGGTTAGAGATGGGTCTAAAATTTTCAAGAGCGAGGGTCGAGATTATGTTTCTTAAGTAGGGGTTTAACTACAGCAGTCTTAAGACAGTCTGGGAAGACCCCAGTATCTAGTGACAAATTTACTATGTCAAGAACATTATCAATTAGCACGCCTGATACTTCTTTGAAAAACCTTGTTGGTATCGGGTCAAGGACGAGGTGGAGGGTTTTAATTGAGAGATTATTTTTTGTAAATCAGGTAAATCTATCCTAGTGAAAGAGTTTAATTTGTTTATAACAGGATGCTGGGGTTTAGGAGGATCCTTAGTGTTGGAGGGATATACTATGTTATTTCTAATATAATTAATTTTTTGATTGAAAAATACAGCAATAGCCTCACAGGTTTTACCTGAAGAACTTAGGAGGCATTCCTTTGAGCTACCTGGGTTTAGTAGGCGATCAATTGTAGAAAATAAGACTCTGGGATTACTAGCATTGTTATTTATAATATTAGAGAAATAGCAGCATCTCTCAAGACGGACAGTGTTATTGTATTCTGTTATTTTGACTTTTAATATTTCATAGTGGATAGTAAGTTTAGTCTTCCTCCATTTACGCTCAGCTCTACGGCATGTTCTCTTTAAATCAGACACTCTTTGGGTCTTCCATGGTATAACAATGCTAGAAGATTTTTTAACTGTCTTTTAGATAGATAGATAGATAGATAGATGATACTTTATTAATCCCAAGGGGAAATTCACATAATCCAGCAGCAGTATACTGATACAAAGAAACAATATTGAATTAAATAGTAATAAAAATGAAAAAGATTAAAATAAAATTAATGTTAGCATTTACTCCCCCGGGTGGAATTGAAGAGTCGCATAGTGTGGGGGAGGAACGATCTCCTCAGTCTGTCAGTGGAGCAGGACAGTGACAAAAGTCTGTCACTGAAGCTACTCCTCTGCCTGGAGATGATCCTGTTCAGTGGATGCAGTTGATTCTTCATGATTGACAGGAGTTTGCTTAGTGCCCGTCGCTCTGCCACAGATGTTAAACTGTCCAACTTTACTCCTACAATACAGCCTGCCTTCTTAACAAGTTTGTCCAGGCGTGAGGCGTCTTTCATCTTTATGCTGCCACCCCAGCACACCACCGCGTAGAAGATTTTCAGGTGCGACTATGTCAACAGCAGCTCTCACTTTAATATTAAATCTTTCCACCTTACTATTTACATTTTCCTCACTATTATAGCTGGCACTATAAACGGACTGATTGCTTAGAATGTTTGTAAGTTTTAAAGCTGCTGATGAGTCAAAGAAGCGTTTTTTAACAATATGCTTCTCATGGGTGTTTTTTCTCATTATTTCTATATTAAAAAGTAGAAGAAAATGGTCTGATAGATGAATATCAGTGATCTGCTTTATATCAACTTTCAGTCCTTTAGTAATCACTCAGTCTAACGTATGACCTGCTTTATGTGTAGGCTGATTTATGAGTTGTCTCAAATCAAAAGAATCCAGGAGGTTCATAAATTCTTTTACTTTTAGATCACACTGATTATCTATATGAAAATTAAAGTCGCCAACTATTAGGAGTGTGTCATAATTAGTAATTAAAATTGACATTAAGTCAGAGAATTCCTCAAAAACGACGCGTTATATTTAGGAGGTCTATACACGGATAATACTAGAACTTGAGAATCTCCATGGATAACAACGGCGAGATACTCAAAGGACTTGAACTTACCAAAACTGACATCTTTACATTTTAATCGGCTCGAGTAAATGTTTGCCAAACCGTCTCCCCTTTTTCCCTGGCGGTCTGCACGAGTAAAACTGTAATCCGGAGGCGCAGATTCGATTAAAACAGCCACGCTGTCTGAGTTAAGCCACGTTTCACTTAGTGCAATAAAATCTATTTTTTTATCACTAATAAGATCGTTGATAAAAAACGTTTTGTTAGTTAAAGCTCTAACATTCAATAGTGCCATATTTAATGTTTCGGAGGTGCAGAGATGAATACTATGTGCGTTATTGATATTTGGAATAGGAACTAAATTATTTTTATTAGCGCTCTGTGTGTATTTTTGTTTAATCTGTGATCTGTTTTTATAGTTTTAATACATTGTTCCTCTAAAATAGTGATTTTAATTAGATTATTGGAGTTTATGCCGTATTTCCTAGGTTTTCTACGTGCATTGAGATTGCTTATTACAGTATTAATGGTGTGAACTTTAACGGAAGATTCTATTAAACATTCATCATGTCCTAGCACAACAGTATCATTTTGGAAGGGGTTAAAACGAATTACCTTCGATATGTTTTCGGAGAGGACCCGGGCGCCGAAACTGTTCGAATGCAGGCCATCACGCTTGAAGAGACGCGACCTTTCCAAAAAGAGATTCCAATTGTTGATGAAACCGACATCCATACACTAAGTACAATTTAGAATCGCAATGCACCTAACCTGCATATTTTTGGACTTTGGGAGGAAACCCACACAGACACGGAAAGAACATGCAAACTCCACGCAGGGCTGATCCGGGAAGCGAACCCAGGTCTCCTAAGTGCGAGGCAGCAGCGCTACCCACTGCGCCATGCATAAACTTTACACTCCATAATAAAGTGCTACTGCATACAGTACAGACATAATGCACACGTAATGGAACAAAAACAAGCTGAACAAAACTAAAGGCATGTCTTGATAATACTCCACATTTCTAATCAAATTAAATGTTTAATTAGATATTTGTAGCCATCTACTATGAGAGGAAGTAAACCAAGACAGTTGACCACTTCAGGTTCATATCTAAGAATATAAGCATCTCTGCATGTTCTGAGGACAGTCTGCTCCTCCTGTAATCCACGGCGTGTGCTGCCATACTGAACAGACCCTCGCTGTCCCCACTTGTATAAGGAGGGCACAGGTAGGACGACAACTTTTATTGGTCCTCCAGAAAGCCAGTGGCCCAGCATCTCTTGTGATATGAGGTTCACAGAGATAAAGATTCACCTCTGATGCTGCTGACTCAAATATCGTTTTTATCTTTATTGACAATTTCTTCATGCATTCTGCAGTTCTGTTGGCGGGGAGATTCTTTGAATCTTGTTACTAAGCTATGTGTTTGAGATTTGCAGTCATCTGTGAAATACGTGTCCTTGTACTATTGTTTAATTTGGAGAAAAAATCATTATGATGATAATATGTTACAGATTTCATAACTGTATATTGACTATTCACACTCAATGCTTATTATGCGTAATTAATATTATTTTATTTTGGTCTTTAAACTAGGCTCATATGATTCTACCCAACAAGCCAATAAGAGGGCTGATTACAATTTCTAACTAATTGACGTCCACTTGATAACGATTTATATTTATGTGCCAGCACGGTAAAACTCTGCATCCTTTTCCTTCCATCTACCTACACATTCACTGAAAGGCTAATAAAAGGGATTTTAGTCAAAATAGTTAATGACTGGTTAATTAATTATACAAATAAATCAGTCAACAAATGATCTAAATGATCTAGAAGGTGACATCTTCCAGAACTGAAAGTGGCTGGTTGTCCAGGCTTATGAATTCCACTGTTTTTGCTGTCACAGTAAGTCTTTTGCGTTCTTGCTGTCATTATTATAAGGTTGAGTTTTCTAAGTGATGCCATCATTGGAGGCCGAGTGAGAGTAGGTGACTGAGTTAGACTAAGCTTGGTGGTCGCCTCAGGCTTTGAACAGCTTGTTCTTCACACCAGTCCCTTTTGTGTTGACTTCTCAGATGATGAATAAGGTTTGTATTGTTGAAGGGTTCGTAGAGAATCCTCCATCACTCTCTTCTTTTTGCACATACATTACAAACCGCAAATTTGTTATCTCTTGTAGGAAGGCAATAAAACTTAGACTGACAAGAACGTTGTCTCTATATTGGTAATGTTGGAACTTTGTCTTGCATGCTTTTTATCAATTAAAATCAGACATTAAGATCAGCTAATTTGCTGATCATCGGTCAAGTCATTTGGAGTGAAAATTGGCTGATTTGATTTGTGGTCAATTGATCAGATCAGGCCTGTCTTTCACATATGAGAGAAAGGTGGAGAAATTGAACAGCAGCAGAACATGTAAAGACCACACATGGAGTTGCCAGACCATAAATGGCACCTCAGTGTGAGGAAGGAACTCCAACCAGTGTGCCACCAGTTTACTTGTGCTGTTTCATTTATTTTAAAAGGTGGGTACTGCTTAGGAATTTCAAACCCTGAAGTTGCAGGTTCAAATTCAGCTATTGACCCCATGTGACCTCAAGCAAGTCATGTGACCTGTCTGTGCTCCATTTGGAAGATGTCAGGAAAATAAAACAAACATTTTAACTAGTATTATAATTATTATTTCAGATTTACAGAAGAATGGCAGCTTCTCTCCACCTTCATTTGGTCAGCACTCTCTTCAATACAATGAGAAAGGTATGAAGAAATCAGCAAGAGGATCAGAGAACCTGACAGCAGCCTTTTTGCAGTGCAGTTCTCTCCCTGCTACTTCAGTAACACAGACAGAAGCCATCAAAACTGACCGACAGCAAGTGGAGAAAGAAATACAAATTCATACTGTAAAAAAATGTTGTTTGGAATGTGGCAGACAATTCACACGAAAAAGTGATCTTACTAAACATATGAAGATTCACACTGGAGAAAAACCATATTGTTGTAATGAATGTGGTAAGTCATTCACAAGGAGTAGCAGTCTTCAGAGACACAGAAGAATCCACACAGGAGAAAAAACACATTGCTGTCCAGAATGTTGTACATTGTTCTCAAACAAAAGAAATCTTCAGAACCACATAAGAATCCACACAGGAGAAAAACCTCATTGCTGTCCAGATTGTGGAAAGTCGTTCTCAAGTATAAGCTCTCTTCAGAGGCACAGAATAATCCACAGAGGAGAAAAAATGTATTGTTGTCATGAATGTGGTAAGTCATTCTTAAGGAGAAGCAGTCTTCAGAACCACAAAAACATTCACACAGGAGGAAAACCTGATAGCTGTTCAGAATGTGCCGAACAATTTTCTGACAAAAGCGAATTTGCAGTATGTATGTTCTGAATGTGGCAAATGTATACAAGCCAGAAAGGTCTTTATCCACATGCCAAAATCCATACTGAAGAAAAGATCTCATTGCTGTTCTGAATGTGAGAAACGATTCTTTTATTTAAGCACACTTCAGTGCCACATCCAAATTCATACTAGAGAGAAACCTTATTGTTGTCCTGAATGTGATAAGCAGTTCTCACAACAAAGGACCATAAAAAATCTCATCAGACGTCACTCCGGAGAGAAACCTCATTGTTGCTTGGAATGTGACAAACAATTCTCACGCCTCAGTTCACTTTACTTGGTTATTTATTTTTATTTTTGAAATTTTATTAATTTTATTGCAATCATTCCATACAAATCAATCAATTTTTACAAAAAGTAGGATTGAGAACAAGTCGACCCCCACCCCTGAGATAGAGAACATGGCCAACGGAGTAAAACTTAAGCCAATAGAGATGAATGGAGAAGAAAAGCAAATACAGAAATAATTGCTTCCTCTGTACTTTAAGAGCTTATTCTAAAATATTACTGATTAGATCCTGCCATGTTTTGAAAAAAATCTGTACAGATCCTGTGAGTATTTGATTTTTTCCAATTTCAAATAGTATAAAACATCGGTTTCCCACTGATTTAAAAGAGGAGAGTTAGAATTC
>NC_053157.1:251199741-251272282 GCF_016835505.1 Polypterus senegalus | reverse complement strand
TTATTCTCACTTTGACCGTGTTAATTGTCCAACATCTATATTTTATAGACAGTTTATCGTCTGATTATCGGCTCGTGACATATCTCACTTTATGTTAAAAGTTTGGAGTGTAGATTTTAGTGGCGTTACGCCTTTAAATTATTGTACGTTTTTGAGTCGATAGGCTGAGGATTCAA
This sequence comes from Polypterus senegalus, assembly GCF_016835505.1. Lineage (NCBI taxonomy): Eukaryota > Metazoa > Chordata > Cladistia > Polypteriformes > Polypteridae > Polypterus > Polypterus senegalus. Next base: position 251,272,106 of record NC_053157.1, on the reverse strand, counting down.
CCCTCCAAGAACTTCACTGTGGGTACTCATAGGATTGATGATCAGTTCAGAGAAATACTATTTTTAGTTTGTTTGCAGTTTTAACATCGAGATTTAAGGCAGGGCTGTGGAGTCGGAGTTGGAGACAATTTTGGGTACCGGGAGTCGGAGTCAGCAAAAAGTTAACCGACTCCGACTCCTACTAAATTTAAATGGGAATTAAAAAAGTAAGTTGAAATGTCCCTATTCACAAACAGTCATAATGAACTACTTCTCTGCTGTAAGAATAAAGCCCAATGCATGCAGTGCATAATGTTACCACAAAACGAACATGTCAAGTAACCATGAAGCATGCTTTTCATTGACTGTATGCGTCACTATATGGGATGTAATGCACAGGTAAGGTGCGGCACCGCTTTCCATTGTGTCGTGTTCCACTGTTACAGGGAACTGTGAACCTAGCCTAAAGCCCCCCATACATTTACTGATGCACTGCCGATTTTTCGGCCGTTCAACGAGTCATCACGCGTCATAAGCAATAAAGAACCAGTCAATGTCCAAATAAAGAAATTCCGGCAGTAGTTTTTTAAAGAACTAAAGGAAGTTGAAAAGTATGATTGCTCATCAAAACTTAGTGTTGAAGAAGCCATCCTTGTGTATCCAGAGATCATTGGTGATGTGGCTAGAATTGTAACGGCAATGCCACCCACCCAAGTCAGTGTTGAAAGATTATTTTCAGCTCTGAAAATAATCAAATCAGATTTAAGAGTCTCTATGAAAGAGGATCTGGCGGAAGCAATTCTGTTTCTTAGAACTCTACACTGATTTTAGATTGCATTTAAAGGGAACCAGAGGTCAGAGGAATATGGAGGCTGCCATATTTATTTCCTTTCCTTTAACTATAACTGTATTCCAAGTTTAATTAGGTTTTCCAGATATTGTTGTTAGTTTATATAGTTAAGCTTTTTTTTTGTTTGAAAAGTTAAAACTACCAAAGAATGTGGTTTGTATTTTTGAACCAATACATTTCCTGTTCCTGATTTTTATGCCTGCTATTACTATCCAGACACTTGTTTAAAAAAATAAAAATAAATAAACAAAACCTTGTTTTCATTGTGTTTGTCTTTAATCTGGGATTATAGTAGAGTGTTGGCTTCCTAGCCAGTAGTTCTGTGGTGAAATGGCATGTATGTTGCCTTCCTTTCCTTCAATGGATGTAGAAAATACATTAGCATAGTATATACCTGTACCTACAAATGAGTCAGAGTCGGAAGATTTAGAAACGTCGGAGTCGAAGCATTTATCTACCAACTCCACAGCCCTGATTTAAGGCATACCTTCTAGTCGGTGACTGCTGTTGATTTTCATTATAACTCCGTTAAGCACTTCGGTTTTTCTGAATGCCTGCTCTGATTCTTTTGCTGTTGAGTCCTGCTGCAGTTTCTCGATGTGCAAACATCTGATTAGCCACATTTCCTCTTGTCAGATGACAGTTGTAGCTGAAACTCATAAAGCAGGTGGACATTATTCATGCTGCCATCCAGCAGATCTTCTCTGGATATTAGTGGCTGACACAACACCGTCCATTCAACATAAGGAGCCACAAAGCCGACCCCATCATCTTTGGCTGATCTGCTGTTTTATTCAAAATCAAAGCAGCCTGTATCCTCCTTATAGGTATTGGAGTTGGACATTCTGAAACTAATGTGACACCCTGGGGGGCTTTATTAGCTCTGTGCCATTATGCTGGGTTGGGGGCTTCACTGCCAAAAAGAGTCAAGGCAAAGAGCCTAACAGTGAGCTGAGGAAGACAACGTCAGACCAAAGACCTGAAGAAGGAGCACATCAGAAAGACAATGAGTGCACTCCACTACCAACAAGGGTCTTCCCTTGTCCCCTGAGCACAAACACAACTCCACACAGCACTGGACATCATCTTTAAAGGGTTGGCATTGTTAAAGTGGCATGAGTGTGCCAAGAGAAATGAGGACTCTTAACAAGTGACTAAACGGCCAGGCCTGCTTTGCCATGTTGAATTGTTACGTGTGAAAAGCTCCTGATTAATGGTCTCATTTAAACTTCTCACTTTTACAAGACTGAAGACTCAAGAAAGTTCAGTTTGGTCCTCTCTGACCCAAAGCTGCCCTTCAAAGTGAGGGCACATTGACTGGGACATCATACAAGAAATCTTAAAGAGGACTCCTAAATTAATTTAGATAAACTTTATGAATCCCAAGGGGAACTTTGGACGAATACAGCAGCAGAAACATAAAAAAATCAAAGATGTGGACACACAAGACAAATAATACAATCAATCAATCAATCTATGTAAATTGTGCAGAGATAGAAAAATGAGTTTAAATTGTATCAGCATTTAGTTTAGGATGTCAGGAGAATGCATTGCAGTGGGCAGCAAAGACCCCCAAGGCCCTTCTTAGCACACTGTGGTGGGATGAGCCTATGGCTAAAAGAGAACCACCTGGAGGGAATGGAGAGGATTTTTCCTGTTGACCTCCAGTTTTACCCCATTCTCTTTCCACGACAGCGTCCAGTGTGCCCAGGATTTGCCCTGTGATGGATCAGCTTTTCTCATTGGTTTCCTCAGGCATTGTGCTTCATATTAATGCCCCAGGAGACCACAGTGTAGAACAACACACGGGCTACTTCTGACTTTTACAAGATTTCCAGCAGTTTGCTGCACACATCAGAAGACCTGTGTCCTCTCAGGAAGTCCAGTCTGCTCCGGCCCTTCTTGTACAGCACCACTGTGTGGTCAGTCCAGTTTGCTGCTCATATGGTCCTCCAGGTACCTGTGCTCTGCACCACATGCACGTCCTACTTCTGAACATCGAGTGGTCTCAGAGGCTCTTTGGCCTGCCAGAAGTCCACCACCAACTCTTTTGTTGTGCTGATATTTGATCAGCAGGTGGTTCTCCCTGCATCACAAGCTAAAGTCCTTCACAAGCCTCCTGTACTTTGACTCATCTCCATTATTAATGCAGTCCATTATGGAGGAGTCTTTGAGAATTTCTGCAGATGGCAAGTGCTGGGATTGTACTGGAAGTCTCTTGTGTTGTGGGTGAACAAGAAGAGAGGCAGAACATTTGCCAAAGTTGCTCCAGTATTAGACAACCATTTCTGACACACAGCTCTTGAACCTCACAAACTCTCGTCTGCTGTTCACGTAGTCCAGGAGACTGAGGGGGGCATCATGATGCATAGTCTTGAGCCTTTTCCCTAGTCAATAAGGCTGAATAGTGATAAAGGCCATTGAGATACCCAAGAACATGATCATGACTGTGATGCCAGCTTTGTCCAAGTGAGAGTAGGACTGTGGAGCAGACAGGCGACAGCATCGTTCACACTGATATGTGTCTGATTGGCACACTGCAGACCATCCAAATGTGCTGAAACGGGAGGCCGTAGCTGTCTTACGACCAGCCACTCAAAGGTCTTCATGATGTATGAAGTTAGAGCAACTGGTCTGCAGTCCTTGGGGTCACTGGAATGCACTTTCTTTGGTGCTGGAACCACACAGGATGTTTTCCACAGCTGGGGAACCTTCTGGAAATTTAGGGAAAGGGAAAGAAGGTGTTAAGCACTGCAGAAATGTATGTCTTACTTGGATCCTCTTATGTAATGAGATCTTCACAAAGGCTTCTTTAGCTCTCCGCAGCGCGCTTGTGGAAACTGAGAATAATAAAGTGCTCATAATTGGCGATTCCATAGTGCGGAATGTTAGAATTCCAAACTATGTTAAACCAGCAGTTAATGTTAAGTGCCTTGCAGGGGCCAAGATTTCTGGCATAAAGGCCGCATTGGACCGTGTTGCCGACGATGAAGTATCTACCTTATTGCTGCATGTCGGCACTAATGATATTTATTTACAGCAATCTGAGGTATTAAAGCGGAACTTCACCTCTCAATGCACCAAAGCTAAAACAAAATGTCGGAATTTAATTGTATCTGGTCCCTTACCAAGATTATATAGAGGGGATGTGATTTATAGCAGATTGCATTCCTTTCACTGCTGGCTAGAAACCTGGTGTGCAAATAAAAGCATAGCATTTGTGAACAATTGGGATGATTTTTGGGAAAGGCCTGGATTTTTCAGAAGAGATGGTCTTCATCCTAACTGGAGGGGATCTTATGTATTATCCCAAAATATGGCAGCAAAACTGCCTGGTTGACTGATTAGAGCACCATCCAGGCCGCAGTCATGTGATCTTAAATCACAGGCTGTTGTTTATCCCACCTGTTATTTTCCTGAAGCTGTTACCCATAATCCCTGTTGTGGGGCATCCAGTAAATTTAGTCTTGAAACAAACCATAAATTAATTGATAACCAAAAAATAAGGTGTATAATTAGACCAAGGGATAAAACCAGACACTCCACCAGGGACATCTGTAATAGAAATTTAATTCAAATTAAAACAAAAATATATCAGCAGTTCAGAAAGAACCATGCAGTTTTAAATGCTGTTTATTGAACATTCGCTCTCTTGGCACTAAAGCTGTTTTGGTAAATGATATATATTAAGTACAAAATCTGATCTGTGTCTTCTTACTGAAACCTGGCTTAGTAAATGTGACACTGTTCCCTAGCTGAGGCGTCACCAGATGGATACTCGTTCCTTCATAAGTCTAGAGATTCTGGTCGAGGAGGAGGCCTTGGAATAATTCATTGTAACAAAATGCAAATCACTCCTAAAAATTTAGGCAACTTTACATCCTTTGAGGCATTCATTTTAAATATTAAAACAGATTCCAACACAATTAAAGTGCTAGTCTACAGACCACCAGGGCCATATTCATTGTTCATGACTGAATTTAGCAACCTTCTGTCTGATTTGGCTATAAATTATGATCACGTAGTTCTGATGGGGATTTTAATGTACACATTGATGTGGAAACTGACACTTTTAGCAAATGTTTTACTTATTTGTTAAATTCAGTAGGATTTTGCCAGATTGTCAAAGGTCCAACTCATAATCATAACCATACATTAGATTTAATTATAACTTACAAAGTTGAAATTCAAAATTTAAATATTACTCCATTAAATGTAGTTATTTCCGATCACTTCTTAATTATTTGATTTAGTTCTGCCCATGCCAGCACTCACAGATTAAAACAAAGACAGTGCGACATCTAGATTGTAATTCTGCTTCAAAATTTATAGATACCTTGAGCAAGTCGAGTGTAATTGTGGAAAACCATTTAGATCAGTTAACATCAAATGTAAACGTGGAAAACAATTTAGATCAGCTAACATCACATTATAATGTGACCTTGAGAGATGCTCTGGACACAGTGGCTCCCCTAAAACAAAAGTGATCAAAGCACATAGAAACTCTCCCTGGTTTAATGAAAATACTCGAGCTCTTAAATTAGAGTGTGAAAACTGGAGCGCAGATGGAGAACAACAAAGCTACATGTCTTTCAAATTGCATGGACAGAGAGTGTAATAAATATAAAAAGCCCTCTTTAAAGCTCGCTCAGAATACTATTCTACATTAATAGATAGCAATAATAAAAATCCTAGGGTACTTTTTAGAGCAGTGGCTAAATTAACAAATGGAAATTCAGATCAACAGTGCAAAATACCAACAGATATTAGCAGTACAGACTTTATGAACTTCTTCAATGAGAAAATTAAAAATATAAGATCCCAGATCTCAGCATCACAGTACAAACCAAATACTAGCTTAGCAGACCCTGCCACATTGCATTCAGCACTTTAATAATTTTAATCCTGTAACTCACCAGGAAGTCTTAACTTTAATTACTAAAATGAAGCCCACTACTTGTTCCCTAGATCCAGTGCCAACAAAACTAGTAAAAGTGCAATGGATGTTCTTGCAGCCTATTCTAACCATTATCAATAGTTCATTACTGCATGGCACGTACCTGATGCACTAAAAGTGTCAGTCATTAAACCTTTACTTAAAAAGTCAGACCTAGACCCACACATACTAAATAACTATAGGCCTATTTCAAATTTACCGTTTCTCTCTAAAATACTAGAAAAAGTAGTCGCCAGTCAGCTTCAGTCACACCTTACGCATTACAATTTATTTGAGAAATTCCAGTCTGGCTTTCGCACTGGTCATAGTACAGAAACGGCACTAACACGGGTTGTAAATGACATTCTGATATCCTCTGATGAAGGAAATTCCACTGTAATTATGTTGTTGGACTTAAGTGCACCATTTGACACCACTGACCATTCTATTTTACTGCACAGGCTAGAAAACGATGTTGGGCTTACAGGCCCGTGCTCGCTTGGTTTAGTTCTTATTTATCAAATCGATTTCAATATGTACAGAATTGTGCTGACAGGACTCCATCATTATACACAGAAGTTCAATATGGTGTCCCGCAGGGCTCAGTACTGGGACCTTTACTGTTTTCACTTTACATGCTTCCACTGGGATCTCTCATTAGGAAACATAATGTTAATTTTCACTGTATGCAGATGACACCCAGTTATACCTTTCATTTAAATCAAATGAAGTTTCTCCGATGTTGTCTTTAATTAGTTTTGTTAGTGAATTAAAGGAATGGAGGAATGAGAACTACTTGTCTTTAAAGACAGATAAAACAGAGATGTTAATTGTTGGAAGGAATGACGCTGATCACAGCAATATTTTGTCGTCATTTAGCCCGCAATCTTGGAGTTATCTTTGACTCTAGCATGTCATTTAAAGCGCATATTACAAAGTCGCCTAAAACATTTTTTCCATCTTAAAAATGTTAGGAAATTAAGGCGCTTTCTAAATAAACAGGATTGTGAGAAATTAATTCATGCATTTATCTCTAGTAGGATTGACTACTGCAATGCGGTGTTCACTGGCTGTTCAAACTGTTCTTATACAGGCTCCAGTTAATCCAAAATGCGGCTGCAAGAATTATTACAAGAAAATATGAACACATAACCCCAGTTCTTAAATCTTTACACTGGCTCCCAGTTAAGTTCAGAGCAGATTTCAAAATCCTCCTTTTAACATATAAAGCATTAAATGGCCAAGGTCCGCTTACTTGTCTGAACTTATCATGACTTACAAACCTGAGCACATTAAGATCTCAAGATGCCGGTCTGCTTAGGATTCCAAGGATTAATAAAATAACAGTGGGAGGTCGAGCTTTTAGTTACAGGGCCCCTAAACTGTGGAATGGTCTTCCTGCTTCCATAAGAGATGCCCCTTCAGTCTCAGCCTTTAAATCCCGGCTGAAGACTCACTACTTCAGTTTAGCACATCCTGACTAGAGCTGCTGATTAACTGTACATACTGCATCTCTGCTGTTAGTCATTAGCACTATAACATAAGTAACGTGATAATTATATTTCAATATTAACCCTCACCTATTCTGTTTCTTTTCTCGGTACCCAAATGTGGCAATTGGTGCCACGGCCCACCTGCCAAGTTTTTTGCCTGCCTATGGTAAAGTCATCCCTGATGGAGGATCACAGGAATCATGGGAAAGAGGGGTCCTTTCATCGGAGCAACGTTTCAGCCGTGGCATGGCCAAATGGGGAGGCAGCTAGATGGATGAGGTCTCCAGGACTCTAAAAATATCCAAACCTAATTATGTCATATCATCTACTGTTAAACCGTACTTCTAAAATTTTTATTATTATGCTGTATTAAGGAATTGTTCTGTTCTGTGTATTGTATTGTATTGACCCCCTACTTTTGACACCCACTGCACGCCCAACCTACCTGGAAAGGGGTCTCTCTTTGAACTGCCTTTCCCGAGGTTTCTTCCAATTTTCCCTACAAGGTTTTTATTGGGAATTTTTCCTTGTCTTCTCAGAGAGTCAAGGCTGGGGGGCTGTCAAGAGGCAGGGCCTGTTAAAGCCCATTGCGGCACTTCCTGTGTGATTTTGGGCTATACACAAATAAACTGTATTGTATTGTATTGTCTTACTGATATTCACAAAGCATTAGTCCGGTGGTCATTCACCTGTGTGCAGTGTATCATATTGACATGGTGGTCTCATTAATTGGGAAAATGAATGATTAACTGGTCTTAGACTAAATATGTATAACCTCAAATCAGGAAAAAAAAGTTGGGAAGGTATAGAAAATGCAAAAAAATATATGTATATTTATATAATGCAGTTATTCCTTAAATGTACTTTGAATTGTATTTCACTGCAGACCCAAGACATTTCATGTTTTCTCTGTGTAGTTCATTTTCTTTCTTAATGTTCATCCATTCCTTCATTTCAGATCTGTAACTCATTCCAAACAAGTGGGGTCGGTAAAGCATTCACCACTTTGTAAAGTCGCCAATCCCTCTCACGACATGTCAAAGACGTTTTAGCACTGATGATACCAACTGATGAAATGTTTTTGGTGCCATTATGTCCCATTCTTCCTCCAAACTCGTCTTAAGCTGTGCCACAGTACGGGTCGTTGTTGTCACATTTCTCGTTTCTGAATTCTCCACACATTCTCTACTGGCACGGGCGAGGACTGCAGGCAGGCCAGTCCAGTAGCCGTGCCCTCTTCTTCCTCAGCCATGTTGCTCTAAAATGTCAATGTACTTTTCTTCATTAATGCTGCCATCACAGAAGTATAATGGGCACTGACACAACGCCACACCATGACAGGCCCTGCAGGCTTTTGGACTTGTTGCTGATAACCGTCTGGATGGTCCAGAGCACATGGCGTTCATTTCTTCTAATAAAGATCTGGAGTCCTGGTTTGTCTGACCACAATACACACTGCGACTGTGCGATGGTCCATCTCAGACACCTCTGAGCCCAGAGAAGTCAATGCCACTTCTGGACAAGGTGAACATGAGGCTTCTTTATTGTACAGTGAAGACTGAAGTGGTATTTGTGGATGAACTCCATATTGTAGTGCTTGACGAAGGTTTGCCAAAGTAATCCCTCGTCATCCCATGATGTTCTGTCAGCTACTGATGAGTGATGCTCCTTGATGCAGTGCCTGTGGTCTGAGGGGTCGGAGATCTCAGGGTGGTCTGCCCTTGCACTTTACGCACTGAAATTCCTCTGATTGCTGAACCATTTAATGATATTACACACCACAGACGGAGAGATTTGCAAATCCCTTCCACTCTTTCTTTGATGAACATTGTTTTTAAACATCTCAATTTAACATTAACCGACCCAACTATTTTTGGAATCTGTTGCAGGCCTGAAATGCAGGAATGGATGTACAGTACAGGCCAAAAGTTTGGACACACCTTCTCATTCAATGTGTTTTCTTTATTTTCATGACCATTTACATTGGTAGATTCTCACTGAAGGCATCAAAACTATGAATGAACACATGTGGAGTTATGTACTTAACAAAAAAGGTGAAATAACTGAAAACATGTTTTATATTCTAGTTTCTTCAAAATAGCCACCCTTTGTTCTGATTACTGCTTTGCACACTCTTGGCATTCTTTCAGTCACCTGAAATGGTTTTATTTAATTTAATCAGAGCAAAGGGTGGCTATTTTGAAGAAACTAGAATATAAAACATGTTTTCAGTACATGAAAATAAAGAAAACACATTGAATGAGAAGGTGTGTCCAAACTTTTGGCCTGTACTGTATAATAACAAATGAAATGAAGTTGAGCAGACAGAACATGAAATATCTTGGCTTCATATTATCTGCAATGAAATCAAAGTCAAAGTACATTTAAGAATCTCTGCTTTTCTGTTTTTTTATTTGCCTTCTCCATCCCATCCCATCTTCTCCTAATTTGGTGTTGTAAACAGTTGACGTCAGAAGTTTCCGTACACTTGGTGTGAATCCTTTCAAACTCACTTCACCTCCACAGATTTTATACTCAAACTGTACATTTGTCTTCTAGTTTAAGACGTCTACATTGTCTGCGGTGAAAGTCATGTCTTCCATCGATGTTCACAGACCTCGGAGTCTTTCACTTTTTATTGACCGTATCCCAATTCCAGGGGGTCACAAGTAGTGGTGGGCTGCTCAATACTGACGTGTCGATGCCGTGTCGAGCTTTCAAAGCGCAGATGTTTGAAGTGTCGCTTCAAGGCTGTATTATCGTGGGATTTCCATCTCCTTACCCTTTACCTCTTTTCTTTAAGGGTCAGTGTGCTCGTCAAGTTCATTAGCGGGTTGGTCTCCTGTCGCACTTTAAGATGAACACACACAGACAGAGACATACGCAGACACACAGACCCTCAGCACACAAGTACCGTATGAAAGACGTACACACAGCACGTTATTCTCACCACTTTAACACACCCGAGTGCCGTTAGAATAACACAAGCACAGTCCGCTCTCCCCAGCACTCCGAGAGACTTACTTATCATAGTCACGAACAACGGGCGATGTCTCCGATATATCTCACACCTAAATATCACCTTTGGTCTCCAAGAATATATTCAGACATACAAAGGCTCAACATCCCCGCCTAGCGGCCATTTATCACATGTTTGACTTTAACGTACTCTTCATTACTGGACTGAGCTCTTCATCCGCAGCTCGATAAACCTGGCAGTTTGGATCATATGGCACTTCACACTGCGCCAGGCGCTCTTCACAAATTACTTTATTACCTCAATCACCCTGGATATGAAGACAAAGTATAGAAAGTTAAAAGCAGCTTGGTGTTTATTAAAGAGCAATAATACCAGCAGAGAAAAGCATCAAACACAACGTGGAGAGCAAAGTCTGGAGATATAAAGTCTTTAGAAAAAGATTATGAAAGTTAAAGATGTCACGATGAATGTCCAGGGCGGCATTGATCAAGCACTCGAAGTTGTTCATGAGATGCTTGGCTGACAATCACATGAAAACGGCGGCACATGGCTGGTGTCCTCTGCTGACGTCATTCTGTTCTCTTCATCTTCCTCTTCTTCTTCTGAGATGAAGCCTATTTATTATAAAATTCAACGGGAGTTTCACAATGGCTGGCTGTCAATATGATGGATGAATTCGCTCAGACTCTTTAATCTTCTCTGAGTTACCTCCATTTTTTAAAGTAATAAAGTTTCTAATGTTTTAACATCTCCTGTCTCAAGCTGTAATTTCCAGTCCATTAGCACCTCCTTCTGTTCACAGATTGTAAAGTAATCAGCTACAGCTTGGACCACAGCATGTCTTCATCTCCCAAGCTGTACACCAATGTAGTCCTGGTGCCTTTCACTCCACAGGCCATCAGATCATCAATACGGCTGGAGGGTCTCCTGAATTCCTGCTCAGCTCCAACAGATGGCACTGTGATGGGTACAATTCAGGAGAACAGACTGATTTTGATGTTAACCGTCCATGGCAGTGCCCTGTGTTTAAGGTCATCTGTTTAGTCTTGAGCTAAATATCATGAAGATTGAGAACACAATTTACAGACTTTACACACCACGACAGAGGCTCATTTCAAACGTCACGTGACCCTGAGGGACACTGGCACCATGACATCACTGGCATCACCACAATCACTACGACGCCAGCACTCACGCAAGGCTCTGACCACTGTCATGAGAGAAAGAAAGAAAGTTTTTGAGTTTTCAGTATACCTTTTATTAATTTTAATGTCTTTTAGATGAAAGCGTTTCCTAAGAGAGTAAATGTAAATATAGAAAAACATCAAACAAAGCTTACTGAATATTTAAATAATTTTAAAAATGAAATAAAGAATTAAAATATGCTTACAAGAAAATAATAAAAAGGCAGGCATAAAAAATAAATAACCTCAAGCGACAAAAATTTACAAAACAATTCATAAAATATAACAAAGTTTAAAGAAAACACAAACTCATTTAAGGCCGAAACGAAACCCAAAATGAAACATCACAGCTGACTTCAGTCCTCAATGCTCTTCACCTTCTTGTTGTGTCCATGAGTGTCAAATTCACCATTTAATGTCCATCTTTAGTGTTTGTGTGTGTATGGTCAGGCTCAGGTGGGCATACGAGGGCACAGCGGACACACAGGGGCACACGGGGGCACACAGGACACATGACAGAGCGCAGACACTCAGAATTGCAATGGAGAGCACTGCTCAGGTCTAAATGATCGATTTCACTGCTAGACGTACAAATCAAATATTCAATCCAAATCAACATCTTATTTGTTACTCACCCCATTGTCTTGAGAATTAAAAAGAATATTCTGACTTTTCCAGCGCTATTAAGAAATGGATCATCAATACGGAGTGTTATATCTTCAGATCAGACAACACAGGAGATGTGACCAGAGGTGGTGACAAGTCAGAAGGTCACAGAGGAGCAGATTTGACAAATGTCAGTCATCCTTATTGTTTATTCACCAAACACCATTGGGAGATTATTTTACAAAATGTAAAGAATTATTAGATTTGTATTTTGTTAATACATAATGATTATTAAAAAGATTAATTCAAATAAATGTTCTTTTTCCCATAGAGAATCTTCCATAACGTTACAAAGCTGCACTGTCCTTAAAGCTAATGACAATATTCAGAAATCTCCACTAAATATCCATTTGATCAAACCCAAATCTTTCCTCCCATCAGCCTTGCCATTCATTTAATATTGAGAGTGGCCACTAGAGGGGGCAGTTTGGCTACAGAAGAATCAGCTCACCTGTCAGCTCTGAAGGTCATGTGACTGTGTGATCGTGTCACCCTTATTTTGCTCTTAATTCATTTAAACCTTAATTAGTTTTAGATATAATATTTAAAGTTCTTTATTTCAGGTGTTTTATTCTTGTGTTTTTTCTTTATTCTTATTTCTTTTACACTGCACTCTATTCTTTTCTCCCCCTTCACTGCTGACCTTTCCCATGTGTGTAATATGGCGGGTGTCCACTAGAGGGCGCCACTGCACTTCAGTCCCACCCCTCAGTCCTCCTGTTAAAGTCTCCATTCGTCTGACTCTCTGATTGTTTCTCATTCTCTCCTTTCATGTTTCACTGCTCAGGATTTCACTGAATGCTTTCTGCTTTTATCTTTTAGATTTCCTTTTTGTATAAATTGCTGTGTAATATTTAGAGTGGCCACAAGAGACAGTAGTTTGGCGACTGACCAATCAGTGACCCCTTCTGTCCATTCCTTGTCTTTCTTCTCCTTTTTTCAATTTCAGGTTTGTGGACAAGGTGGGCCAACCCTGGATGTGGTGCCAGTCCACTGCAAAGCCACACATGTGCACCCATGTCAAGTGTGTGCCAACTCACCAAGAATTCATTTTGTAAAGATGTTTAACCTTTCAGCGTACCAAGAGTGACAAATGTGGGGACAAGTAGGAGGTGCAGTTTAAAGTTTAATGTGACATCAACTAAAACACCAAACTCTGTCAGTATGGCTGACATCTGACTGACCGGTGAGTCCTCGTCTTCAGACATTCACAGTGAATTCATTCTGAAGTGAAGGACCCTTTGAGTGACCAATGGAGGGTCACAACATGTCTGGTGAGAGGACAACACTCCAGTCCCATCTGTCACTCTCTGCTCCTACATATAGTCACTATACAAGAGCTCTCCATACTGAGTCTGTATAGCGCCTTTCAGTTGTGCTGATCCAGCAGGACCACACGCCTGTCCTACTTAACAGGTGACATTCAGTGACACTTGGGGGCCTCAGTAGTTGTTGGGGTGTCGGCCTGAAGGACATGTAGCTGTGAATCAACAGTGACCCCTGCTGGTCAGACTGGTATTTGTAGGTCTGAGGTTTCTCCGCCCCTCATTATGAAACACACACCTGATTGGCTACTCAAACCCAATAATAATGGAGACCCTGACAGTCACACTCGCCCCTCATTCTCATCCACAAATTCACTCACAGAGGTGCTGCCCCACACCCCAAACCCACCCATCCTGTAAAATTAATTGCACCCCAAACTACAAACACAAAGAGGACCTGCGCTTGTGGGTACATCAAGTGACCGGTGGAGGGTACTGGTCAGTGGTCACATGGTGTCAGATGGCTGATTGTTACACTGGAGTGAAGGCCAACACTAAACCCTGGATAGAGGGGCTCAGTGAAGGAGGTGTTGAACCTGTGCAGGAGGGTCATTGTGTGTGAGACGCTATAAAATGACAGAGAACCATCAGGCCAGTCCAGATACACACCTATTGTGGGGCTGTAGGGGGCGCTGATTACAGTCTGATTGTCATTGTGAAACACAGCCCTGGGAATCAGAGCACCACAAACACCACCAACAACAACAACATTTATTTCTGTAGCACATGTTCATACAAACAGTAGCTCAAAGTGCTTTACATAATGAAGAATAGAAAAATGAAAGACACAATAAGAAAATAAAATAAGTCAACATTAATTAACATAGAATAAGAGTAAGGTCCAATGGCCAGGGTGGACAGAAAAAAATCTCCAGATGGCTGGAGAAAAAATAAAATCTGCAGGGATTCCAGACCATGAGACCACCTGCCCAGTCCCCTCTGGGCATTCTACCTAACATAAATGAAACAGTCCTCTTTGGATTTAGGATTCTCACAGAAGGACTTGATGATGATGATCACGTAGACTTCTGCCTTTTAATCCATCCATCATTGCTGGAGCATCATGATGCTTTGAGTAGGTGGTGGTGGCGCAGGCCACCATCACAAAGAAACCGGAAAAAGAAACATAAGAGAGAGTAGGGGTCAGTATGGACAATTAGTAGGGGTCAACACCAGGACTTGTCGTTGTTTCCAAGGCCGCACTCATCACCCCATCCATTCCTGATCAGTCCTTTATATGCAACTCCAGTCTCCATGAAGTCTCCACTGCACTCCACCTCCCAGTAACAGCGAGTCCCAGTCAGAGGCTCTCTGCACAGAACTTGAGACCAGCAGTCAAATCTGTCAGGATGATCAGGATATTCGGCTTTTGTCACCTCATGTGTCACCTTCCTGTTCCCTTCAGACAGACGGAGGTGTCTGTGTGCCGTGTTGATGTCCAGTGTGAGGGGACAGAAGTCTGAAAGGAGAGATAAAAAAACGAGTGAGGAAATCTGGGAGTAGGGGCGGAGCACAACACAGACAATTAACAAGAACCAATCAGGAGCTGCGCTGACGAGACACTGATAGTAAAGAGCTCATCTGATTGGACAGAATCTGTGGGGATTTAAAATGAAATCATAAAGAGATGAAAACAGATAACAAAGTGAAAGGCAGGCAGGTCAGACATTTGGAAGTCGTCTCATTCAGCAGAAATTATGATGAACGTCGTAAGGTCAGAGTCGAGGTCCGAGTTCTAATGGACTGTCTACACTGACTGCTGGCTTTATTAAAATTACACTTTTATTGTCACAGTCAACATCATTAATTTAAAATCAATCTGGTATCACACTTTACAATGGAATAAATTAATTAAATAACTTGTAATTCAGCTTTTGGTATATTTTTTAATCTATCTATCTATCATAGAGTGCCTTTCCCATCTGTCATTGTCTCTCTTTCTTTGGTGACTCCCATCATCTGAGATTTCATTGTTTCCTTTTCTTTTCTTTGTCCAATTGTAGCCCAGGAAGGTGAAGTGACTTGCTCAGGTCACACAGTGGTGTCAGTAGTGGGATTTGAACCCACAACCTCAGAGTTTGAAGTCCAAAGTCTTCACCACCACACCACACTGCATTCCTCCTTTATCTATTATATAGCGCCTTTCATGTATATCTATGTATTTTAATGCCTTTCACATCTGTCTACTGTATTTGTCTTTAACTCCTTTTCCTGTTCGTCATTTTCTCTCTCAGTGTTATAATGTCTTTCCTATTATTTATTATGTTTGTGCTCTTCTCATCTTTCTCTTATTTAGTGCCTTTCATATGTGTCATATTCTGTCTTTCTCATTTCTCTGTCCATCTATCACATCATTTCGTTCCCATCTCTTACAGTACAGTATATAGTGACTTTAATATCTCTATATTATATAGCGCCTTTCACGTCTGTCTCTACTGTTTCTATCACTGACCTGCCCCCAGTAGTTTTGGTCCCCTTCCACTTTTTAAACACAAATCCCACTTTTCAGTCAAATAAGTGTAAACTGACCCCAGTGACTGTCACCCATCATTCTTATTCCACACAGCAGACTCCTTCTTTGTATTTCGACTTCACAGATTATTTGAAACAATAAATCAAATTCCGATGGCTCACACAAAGTGATTCAGACTCTCACCTCAGGTTCTGTCGCTCATTATTTGGAGGTAATAACTGCCATCAAGCCCTTCCTGTGGCTCTGGATGACACTTCTACTCCTCTCACTTCCCACCAGGCCCACTTGTCTTGACGTCTGATGGCCTTTTTTCTCCCAGCTGTGACGTTCAGTTCTTTCCATGGATGTTGACTTGGTTTCAGTTCAGGGCTCATAGCAGACACTTCACAACATTCCAATGTCTTCTTTTCCCCCATTCTTGGTGTTCTCACCTTTGTGACATTCGCTCCCAAACACCTTGATGATCTGCTGATTTCATTGTGACCTTCACAGATTCGGCATTTCAACCTCAGACCATTATACAAGACAGTTTATTTTTGTATAGCCCAAAATCACACAGGAAGTGCCGCAATGGGCTTTAACAGACCCTGCCTCTTGACAGCCCCCCAGCCTTGACTCTCTAAGAAGACAAGGAAAAACTCCCAAAAACGTTTGTAGGGAAAAATGGAAGAAACTTTGGGAAAGGCAGTTCAAAGAGAGACCCCTTTCCAAGTAGGTTGGGCGTGCAGTGGGTATAAAAAGAAGGGGGTCAATACAATACAATACAATACACAGAACAGAACAAATCCTCAATACAACATTAAAATAAATTTACAAGTACAGAGCAGAATTTAACAGTAGATGATATCACATAATAACATTTGGATATTTTTAGAGTCCTGGAGACCTCATCCATCAAGCTTCTTCCCCCGTTTGGTCATTTCACGGCTGAAACAGTGCTGGGCCAGCCAATCTGATGAAAGGACCCCTCTTTTCCATGATTCCTGCAATCCTCCATCAGGGATGACTTTACCATAGGCAGGCAAAACAACCTGGCAGGTGGGCCGTGGTATCAAGTGCCACATTTGAGTACCAAGAAGAGAAACAGAATAGGTGAAGGTTAGTATCTATACTAATAAAAGGCAAAGCCCTCACTGACTCACTCACTCACTCACTCATCACTAATTCTCCAACTTCCCGCGTAGGTAGAAGGCTGGAGTTTGGCAGGCTCATTCCTTACAGCTTACTTACAAAAGTTGGGCAGGTTTCATTTCGAAATTCTATGTGTAATGGTCATAACTGGAACCTATTTTTTCGTCCATATACTATAATAGACTTCTGCTTGATGCCCGTGGGAGGCGTAATTTAGTGCCTGCCCATATAAGACCGTCCGTCAGCGGCAATCCAATAGCAAACTGCCACGGGTAAATATTCACGGGTGAAGGACTGTGCTTATGCAGAGGAAGATGAGATGGTCAGGGTGGTGTTTGGCACAAACTCAACGAAACTGCGAGAGAAAGTTTTAAGTGCCAGGACTGAGGTAACATTAAATACAGCCATGGACATAGCACGAGATGGCACCAGCACAGCTGAGAACCTTCGATGCATGAACACCGAGCGGCTCACGTGAACTGACGCAGTGCACAGACAAAAAGGCAACAGTTCCAAAGAGCGCTGAACAAAAACCGAATTACACAATTGAAAAGGCAGCAAAAAATATGAAGCGTCTGATACATACATGCATATTCATAAATGCAGCTACTGCGGAAACAAAGCACACGGTGGAAAAAGTCAATGTCCCGCTAAAGGAAGACAGTGTAAAAAAAACCGTGCATGCAGTGTGTCAGGTCTCAGATAAAGAAGAAGACGAGCTGTTTATTGATGCAGTAAGAAACGAATCGATGAATGAAACCTGTCATCTTTACCACGATTGACAAACACGGAATGTAACTTGAACACATCGTACAAATACGAACCTGATTGAAAGAAATAATGATAATCAAATCCTTGATGACAGCAACACTCAGTAACACTCACAAAACAAATACTGTATATTGACAATCATGTTACGTTAGTTTTTAAAATGTTCCCTTTGTTTAAAATGTAAAATATATACCCCGATCTACATACTCTCAAATAGACAAAACACATGCCATGGCGCAATGGTAGAGGCTTTGCCTCTAGCACCGATGTCCGAGGTTCGATTCCCAAGAGGGGGTGCACTGAGTATGTACCCACGCCATCCGATTCATTTTACCCTCGCATCCCCTTGGTTTGAGATGTGTGAAAAAATATGCGGTTAACGCAGAAATACAGATCACCAATTGAAGCTTTATGAATAATGGATACAAAGCGCGTTCCTACGACTGTTCGGAGGCAAATTTCATTTCAAAAGACTACCGACGGAAGCCTTGATAAAAGCGTGGTTTTGTGCAAACTGAAAAGCAAGCAAAATTAGATGCATTACAGAAATCGGATTTTGTGGCTCATACTGGGGATCATTGGACTTCCGTGACCGTTAGTAATTCTAAATACATCTAATTACAAAATGTTCAATGATCACACTGTTTTAGCCTAATGTACAAAATAATTTTGGCTAATGTTACTCAGAATTTAAAGATGAAGCTGGTCAAATTACCTTTTATGTTTCTGACTTATTTTTTTTAAGAAGAAAAACTGCACTTTATGTTGAAATTTGGGTTATTATTTAAAGACAATACTATTCTGAAAATGTACTTAAAGTACTTAAACTACCACTTTATTTTTAAGTCTGCCCAATTTTAGCCAGGGATGATATTTTTGTTTCTGTTTTGAATTGAAATGCAGTTTAAAGGCTTTTTTTCAGAAATTAAAACAGCTTCAGTTTACAATATTCATGTCCATGTCTATTATTTGATTCTGTCGCCCACTAAAACCCTTTTAAATTAAAAAAAAAAAACATTTGGATTTGGGGCAAATTTGCATGTGTGATTACATACGATTAATCAAGATTAATTATTACACAGCCTCTAATTAATTAGATTAATTTTTTTAATCGAGTTTCACCCCTAATATATATATGTAGATATATATATTGCCACGCACGCGCGAGTGGGAGACCGCGGAAGAATCTTAACACACCTGGGAAGACATTCGCCGCCAGGGAATACCGGGGTAGTAACTTTCTCCCTCTGCTTTCTTTTAGGAAAAAAAACACTCCGCCACCATAAGCCGGGTTTGCCCGCAGTGCGTTACTTCCGCCCTTCCTCCTCCATCTTTTTCTGACGTCATCGATCCCATCCTCCCTCACGGTTCCTTCCCAGCATTCCTCCACTTCCGGCTCCTTCCTCATAAAATGGCCGCCGACGGCATCATTCGGCGTCGCGCATAAGAACTGTTTAGTTTATGTTTTGACCTGCATTTTGCTTTCTTTATTGTGGATCGTCTACAATATACGGGGCCGGAAAACCCCAAACCTTTATGTTGTATCCTTCTACATCTTTTACAATATGTAGATTTGTATATATATATATATATATATATATATATGTATACTGCTCAAAAGAATTAAAGGAACACTTTTAATCAGAGTATAGCATAAAGTCAATGAAACTTATGGGATATTAATCTGGTCAGTTAAGTAGCAGAGGGGTTGTTAATCAGTTTCAGCTGCTGTGGTGTTAATGAAATTAACAACAGATGCACTAGAGGGGCAACAATGAGATGACCCCCAAAACAGGAATGGTTTAACATGTGGAGGCCACTGACATTTTTCCCTCCTCATCTTTTCTGACTGTTTCTTCACTAGTTTTGCATTTGGCTACAGTCAGTGTCACTACTGGTAGCATGAGGCGATACCTGGACCCTACAGAGGTTGCACAGGTAGTCCAACTTCTCCAGGATGGCACATCAATACGTGTCATTGCCAGAAGGTTTGCTGTGTCTCCCTGCACAGTCTCAAGGGCATGGAGGAGATTCTAGGAGACAAGCAGTTACTCTAGGAGAGCTGGAGAGGGCCATAGAAGGTCCATAACCCATCAGCAGGACCAGTATCTGCTCCTTTGGGCAAGGAGGAACAGGATGAGCACTGCCAGAGCCCTACAAAATGACCTCCAGCAGGCCACTGGTGTGAATGTCTCTGACCAAACAACCAGAAAGACTTCATGAGGGTGACCCAAGGGCCCCATGTCCTCTAATGGGCCCTGAGCTCACTGCCCAGCAGCATGCAGCTCGATTGGCATTCGCCATAGAATACCAGAATTGGCAGATGCACCACTGTTGCCCTGTGCTTTTTACAGATGAGAGCAGGTTCACCCTGAGCACGTGACAGAAGTGAAAGGGTCTGGAGAAGCCATGGAGAACATTATGCTGCCTGTAACATCATTCAGCATGAGCAGTTTGGTGGTGGGTTAATGATTGTCTGGGGAGGCATATCCATGGAGGGTCACACAGACCGCTACAGGCTTGACAAAGGCACCTTGGCTGCCATTAGGTATCAGGATGGAATCCTTGGACCCATTGTCAGACCCTATGCTGGTACAGTGGCTCCTGGTGCACAACAATATAGCCAGCAGCCATATCACCCTGTAGCCCTAGACTGGTTGCCCACGGAAGCTAAGCAGGGTTGAGCCTGGTCAGTACCTGAATGGGAGACCTTCTGGGAAAAACTAGGTTGCTGCTGGAAGAGGTGTTAGTGAGGCCAGCAGGGGGTGCTCACCCTGTGGTCTGTGTGGGTCCTAATGCCCCAGTATAGTGATGGGGACACTATACTGTAAAAAAGCACCGTCTTTCGGATGAGACGTTAAACCGAGGTCCTGACTCTCTGTGGTCATTAAAAATCCCAGGATGTCTTTCGGAAAGAGTTAGGGGTGTTACCCCGGCATCCTGGCCAGATTTGCCCATTGGCCTCTGACCGTCATGGCCTCCTAATCATCCCCATACACTGATTGGCTTCATCACTCTGTCTCCTCTCCACCAGTAAGCTGGTGTGTGGTGGGCGTTCTGGCGCACTATGGCTGCCGTCGCATCATCCAGGTGGATGCTGCACACTGGTGGTGGTTGAGGAGATCCCCCCCTTTGTATGTAAAGCGCTTTGAGTGCCTTGAAAAGCGCTATATAAATGTAATAAATTATTATTATTATTATTATTAACAATTCCTGGCCTCATGTGGTGAGAGTATGCAGGCAGTTCCTGGAGGATGAAGGAATTGATACCATTGACTGGCCACCACACTTTCCTGACATAAATCCAATAAAACACCTCTGGGACATTATGTTTTGGTCCATCCAATGCCACCAGGTTGCACCTCAGACTGTCCAGGAGCTCAGTGATGCCCTGGTCCAGATCTGGGAGGAGATCCCCCACAACACCATCTGTCATCTCATTAGAAGCATGCACCGATGTTGTCAGGCATGTATACAAGAACACAGGGGCCATACAAAGTGCTGCGTACAATTTGGAGTTGCTGCAATTTAATTTTGGCAAATTGGACTAGCCTGCCACATAATTTTTTCACTCTGATTTTTGGGGCGTCTTTGAATTCAGGGCTTTGTAGGTTGATCATTTTCATTTCCATCAAACGATGTGGCATCCTTTCGTTCCTAACACATTACCCAGTCTATATCAGTATAGATATCCAGGAGGATTTCTTCTTCCCATTGAGATCTGATGTGTTTTCAAAGTGTTCCTTTAATTTTTTTGAGTAGTTTATATATATATATATATATAATATAAATATGACAGCAACACTCATCACTCACAACAGTGACAAAACAATTACATTGACAATCATGTTACTTTATTATTAAAATGTTTCCTTTTCTTTTTCATTACTTCTTTAACACACTACTTCTCCGCTACGAAGCGTGGGTATTTTGCTAGTTCTTAATAATCAAGACTTTACACCCAATAACACTTACACTTTATTTAATGTTAGCTAAGTCTCAGCACTTAAGTTTCTCGCTACAGCAATTTTAACTCCGTTACAAAGTGATCCAAAGTCTTGTTTATACCTCGTGTCTTCTCATTAAACTGCTATTTCGTGAATAAAGTATTTGGCGTTTTTCTTCAGCACTCTTTGGGAACTCTTCCTTCTTTTCTACGTACTGCGGTCACAGTCAGTTCACGTGATTACGTGGGAGGCGTGATGATGTCACACGCAGCTCCGCCCCCCACGGCCATCGAGCTAACGTCCATTACAGTATATGGAGAAAAATAGGTTTCAGTTATGACCATTATGCATAGAATTTCGAAATGAAACCTGCCCAGCTTTTGTAAGTAAGCTGTAAGGAATGAGCCTGCCAAATTTCATCCTTCTACCTACATGGGAAGTTGGAGAATTAGTGATGAGTCAGTGAGTGAGTCATTGAGGGCTTTGCCTTTTATTAGTACAGATATATATTGTCGTGGTGGCCCCGTGCAGGTGCCCAGTTTGCACATGCCTAAGGCTGCCCCTGTTACCCGCTGCTGCAGCCTAGCACCTCAGTTGTGACGTTGCGGCTCATTAACTTTGGTCAAGGCTCATGGCTATACTATCAGATGACATTTCCGGTACCGTAATGCCATGCTTTTGTCAGAAGGCAGAAGTAAGAAAAGTCAATAAGTAATGCTGAAGATGCAGAATAATTCAATCACAAATGATAGTAATCATTTATATATTTCTGGTAAAAGGAGAATAAAGCAGGACAGAGAAGTCTGAGTCTCGGGACTGCTGCCTGTTTCTTTTATACTTTTCACCATATTGCTTTGGCTATACTCTGTAGCAACAGTGGCTTGTATCTCGCCCAAGTTCCCCTCGACCTGAGGTCGGTAACATATGTCTTGATATATAGTATATAATAAATTTATAGCAGGTAAAGAGGCACTGACAAATAGTCGTACCTGTATGGTGTTCTGAAAACAAAGCTGAATAAATGACTTGTCCATAAAGGTGTCAGCAAAGTGTCCATCCGCTCTCAAGGTTTCAAGAAGGTTCGTCCAAAACTGAAGACATTGGCTTTTCATTGCAAGCCGCCATCTCTCAATACGCTGATTACTGGTACTGACTCCAAACGTCACACTCTCTTCTAGTTGATCTGCACAGAGAAACTGTTGTGTATTTGTAATTTGAACATCGTCGTACATTCCCCATTGCCTTGCTCAATACAAACACGTTTGAAAATGGATGGATGGATGGATAGATGGGTGGATTATTCTGTTTCTTAGAACGAGTTGGCTTCAGTTACTTTGATGGAAGTCTAATAGCTGGGATCTTCAACCACAGAGAAAAGTAAAGAAAATAAAGTGGGGTCTTTACTGAATAATACAATCAATTACTGGAATTGACAAAAGGCACAACTGATTATAAATTATTTGATAAACTGACATTTGCTTTTTCTGCTCCTAACATTCCTACAACTTTGATAAGTTAGAGAAGAGACTTTACTATGGGATGGATATTTTAATTAATAAAGAGCACCAGCATGAGTAGAATGAATCCTCAGTTTAACAGCTCGCTGTCTCGGTCTGCCAGGCCGTCACATTACAAATCTGTTTATGGTGATTTATTTGTTGTTTTTTTTTTAAATTTTATTTCATTTGTAATTGTGCACTGAGCTCTGAGTCCAAGTAAAGTGAACTGCTTTGTGAAGTAAACAAGTGAGAAATATGGCCGTGAATTAATCTTTAGCAGACCCCCTGTGACAGGTCATCTCTTCTCTCACTTTGTGGTCTTCACTCTCTGAGCTCCTGTCTCACATTAACTGTTCAACCTCAGTGTCTCCTCAGATGTTCTCTCTGTGAGCTAACCGCTTTCTCTTTAAATCTCCTCTTCTTCCTCGTCACTGACCACCAACTTTCACTTGCATGTCTTCCCAAGTCACTTCCTTGTTTGTCTGACTGATTCTCTCTGCCTGCCTCTCCTCAGACTGACGATGGCTAAAGCCCAGCTGCGTGGATTACAGGACGAGTTTACCTGCTCGATTTGTCTGGACACCCTGACTGACCCTGCCTCCATCCCCTGTGGTCACAATTTCTGTCTGAAGTGCCTCACCGACTACTGGGATCATAGCCACGTGAGTAGTTGTCCTCAGTGCAGAGAGAACCACAAGGCCTGTTCTTCGAAGAAACACTCTGCTGATTGAAGTCATCCAGAGTTTTAAGAGACCGAGACTCGCTCCTCATTCATCTCAGAATTATTCTAGCCTCGGGGATGTGAAGTGTGACGCCTGCACTGGGAAGAAGTTCAGAGCAGTGAAGACCTGTCTGACCTGCCTGGCCTCCTCCTGTCAGACTCACCTGCAGCCTCACTCTGAAGTAGCGGCCCTGAAGCACCACAAGCTGGTTGATCCTGATAGAAATCTGAAGGAGAAACTCTGTGAGAAACATCAGAAAAGTCTGGAGATGTTTTGTAAAACTGATGAGATGTGTATCTGCTTGATGTGTGGAGTGACTGAACATAATGGGCATAAAATAGTCGAACTGGAGACGGAAAGAGAAGTAAAACAGGTGAGTGGGGTTTAGTGTTTAATTGTAGCAAAATAAACAAAAGGAGTTAAGTGATACACAAATGTAGCTTGACAAAGAAATCTATTCCTTCACTCTGAGGAGACTGAATTTGCTTTTATAGGACAACAAGGAGCTGGAGCCTCTGAGTGCTCTCATTAAACGGAGCGGAGGTTCTTTGTGTTCTGATCACTGGTGTTTGGGGTACCTCAGGCCTCTCTAAGACACGTGTGACACGTTACAGTCACATGTCAATTAATATTGATTTTTGAGATTTGATCTAAACCTCTTAAAATATGCCTAGATTTGAAGTGGCTTTGTATTATAATTGTTCTCACTTTATTAATTAAGTAATTCTGTACCTAATTAGTGATCAGATGATATATCATTTAATTAACTTCTTAAGTAATAATCACACAGTGTGATTGTGAGATGGACCCTGACCTTTAATAGTTTGGAAAGAATCCCACCCAGTCCAGCAGTTGTGCAAAATATTTTCTAAATGTGGTGTGTATTTCCAAATTTATGTGAAAATATAAACTAACCATCCACTCTACATGATCATCATATGGTGAGGTCTGGTAAAACGCAAGTAAATTCAGTTGTGAATTTGGAATACGGCCTGGAAGGGCTGAAAATTAATAGCAGAACATAAGAACTGGACACGGCACTGTGGGGCTCATTCTGTGTTGTCTTTAATTAACCCGACGTCTCAGAGACGAGTCGTTTGTGACAGCAGAGAGAGACTGAGCTTCACTGTTTATTGGATTGGTGAGGAGTCAACCTCTTTGAGCTAAACTTGGTGGGGTTTGGAAGAGTTTGGGGGTCTGTGTTAATGATCAGGTTTGGGTCTGTGGTGCCGCAAAAATGAATTTAGGAGGTTAGCAAAAGTTTTATTGGGTCAGGAGAAGGTGGCCATTAATGTGACTAGGAAGGAGAAGATGAAGAGAGACAGAGAGTCTGACTTGGGGGGCTTCTGTAGGGCACAATTCAAACAGACAATTCTGGGAGATTATACGTTTTACAAGCGATTTAAAGCGATTTGCCACCGTTTATAAACTTATATAGAACAGTGGTGTGTAATGAAGGCAAGTTTAAAAAATTGGGAATGAGAATTTGGTTTTCCTGTTGTGACTTAATGACTGTGTGGTACTACAATATTGTACACAGTTTGAGGTTACAGAAGGATTTATCTCTTTTGATGTTTTGGTTTGATGATGTTTGTAAGTAGGGCGGCTGCCTCGCAGTTAGGGGACCCGGGTTCACTGCGTGGAGTTTGCATGTTCTCCCCGTGTCTGCGTGGGTTTCCTCCGTCCACACTCCAAAGACATGCAGGTTAGGTGGATTGGCAATTCTAAATTGTCCCTAGTGTCTTGCGGTGGGTTGGCGCCCTGCCCATGATTGGTTCCTGCCTTGCGCCCTGTGTTGGCTGGGATTGGCTCCAGCAGACCCCCGTGACCCTGTTTTCGGATTCAACGGGTTGGAAAATGGATGGATGTTTATAAGGATTGTTGGTGTTTAATAAAGGGTAGATTACACCACGAACAAGAAAAAAATAAATAAAAATACGGACACTGTGAAGAAACAAAAGTGTATGTCGAGAATAAAGCTGACATTTCCAGTTCATTTTCACCATTTAGGTCGAGATTGCAGTCGACATTTCTACTTTAAACTCTTGTGTTTTCTCTCTCTAGTTTAACTTTGCCATGTCCTAAACTCCGTTTTTAAATCAATGTTTAATTTCCTAGATTTTCTCCACCCGGTCATAACTAAAGCAGCACATTAAATGTGAAGCTGCGGCTGGCAGGGCTCCGCCTCTAAAGACACGATCCACGCGCAGTGCACTGTGGGAGGAGGCGGGGTGACGAGTGCAGAGGTGACAGTTCTCTAAAGTTTAAGGCCGTTCAGTACACAGTCAGTAGTTTTCGCCTGCATTATGAAGACGTTGTCTGGCGTGTTTTCTTTCCTCGCACGGCACTACAGATGTTTTGTACGAAGTGTTCACCGAGCCAGTTGTTAATCGCTACGAGCTTCGATTTCCTCTGCACTGAGAGGAGGCGCAGGTAGCGCTCAGCACACACAACACATTCACTTCATGATATCCCTGCTCTGTGAACATTTAGAGTGCTAACATGAATACTTGATATCATTTATATGATGAAATGAATTAAAGTATTTATTAAACGTGGGTGGCACAGTGGCGTGGAGATTGCGCTGCTGTCTCGCAGGAAGGGGGTCCCGGCCGGGTGTTCCCTGCCTTGAGTTTGCGAGTTTTTCTGGTGGGTTTGCTCGGCGTGCTTCAGTTTCCTTTCAAAGTCATGTAGGATGTGAGGTTTTGTTCTGCTTAACTGCCCCCTGGTGTAAATGTGTTGCTCGTGTGCACCCTGCGATGAGCTGGCCTGGCGGCCCCGTTCATGAACTGTTCTTGATTTCCACATTTCGACGCCCGGGGCCAAAGCAAACAATTCTGTGCTCCGTCGCCCCCTCAAAAAGTTGATTTATAATTTTCAATGTACTGTAATATGTAATAGTTCATTTTTGAAACATTTAAGCACTTAATATAATCTTTGAACCACGTTATATTTTTAATTAAAAACTGCACTACTTATGAAATTAACACCTAACATTAACACCTACAAAAAAAACTTTCCATCGAATTTCTTCAAGTCGTCTTAAACACCTGCTAGAATTTCTTCCTTTCGCGCTTTTGTCCTTGAAAAGGTTCAGTTGTTTCATTGAAGTCGACAGATCTTGTTAAATCTGCTTCAATGTAAAGAAGTGCCCGGACATTCGGCTTATTTTGCTGCCTCGTAGATCTTAAATGATTCTCGATTCTTTTCAGAGAAGAAAAAAAAACCTTTCAGCCGAGGAATTCGTCACTGGCGTGCAGACAAACATTCGTAATAAAATGTCAGCGTTTGGATAAACTGTTTGTAGTCCTTTTTTTTGTAGCCACTTTGACGATTACTTCTTTGCTTAGTTCAAATTATTCACCCAGATGGCGTAATTCGATATGGAAAACAGTGAATAAAATTGACATAAAATGCAAAAGATTTACATCGATTCTCATCTGACATTCTAGCATTTTATTGAAGTCTTTTGCATTAAATCCATTCATCCATTATCCAACCCGCTGAATCCGACCACAGGGTCACGGGGGTCTGCTGGAGCCAATCTCAGCCAACACAGGGCACAAGGCAGGAACCAATCCCAGGCAACCCACCGCAGTTTTGCATTAAGTGACGCTGCATAAACAAGCCATAAGTTGTGTACGTTTCATGTCTTGTAATACAAATCTCAGCCCCCCTTTTAATTTGGCGAACACCCCTGTCAACTTTTTCAGGCTTATGGCCCTGAGTAAACTAAACAGTATATAAAAGTAGTAACGATATGTTTTACGTGCCTACTATCAGTAGATATGTGGAAGTCAAGCGATATGAGCGTAATGAATCTCTTGGAATCACTTTTGTAACGTCAAATCTGGAATGGTCCTATAATGCGTGCTTTCTGCCTGCGACTGAGCAAGACAGCGCAAGATGTAGAGTTGGGCAAGGTATACGTACCGCTCAATGTATTTAATGTAGACGGATGTAAATTTAAAAACGGCATTTTATAAGGCCTGTTCAAAATAATAACGAAAAATGTGTCAATATTTGGTTGTTATTTCTTCTGTATATACGCCAACCCCCGTCCCCCCAACCCAACATTTACACAATATTCCAATCAAACCAGGGTGATATCCAGCATTATGGAGCCTCGTCACACCCGCCATAATGGTTCTCCACACTGGACATACACCTGGAGACCCCTTAATGCGGAGGAGCAGCACTACCGCCACGCCACCGTGCCCCCCTTGGCCCTGTTTAATACACGCTTTAATTCATTTCATCATTAAATATCAAGTATTTATCTTAGCATTTTAAATGTTCAGAGAGCAGGAATATCATAAAGTGAATGGATTCTGTGGAGAATAAAATGGAAATGTTGACTTCATTCTCGACATACACTTGTTTCTTTTCTTCACTGTGTGTCTCCTTATTATTTTTATTTTTCTCTTTTCTTCTCCGTGGCCCTAATACCCTTCCACACGCAGGTGTTTTTTTCCAACTCGTGCCAAGCAGCCTGTGGTGTATTAAGATTGGATGTTTGTTTTTTTTTGGTATTTTGGAGTTGCCATAGTTGAAGGCTGAAAAGTAACATAAATGGTTTTGTGACGTTTGGGGTTCAATAAAGAAGTCAAATCAAGAACATAAGTTTCAAACAGCAGATTGTCTGACTATCTTTGTGATGCTGGATTGATACATCACACAAATTGGCGACGAGGATTTAAAGAGTCATAACGCAGATTTCACAGAGTGAATAAAATGGCTCATCTTGGTAGAAATGACGAATTTAAGCCTGGCACTAACTCATGGTCGGCACATGTAGAGCGCATGGAGCTGTTAACATCATAATAGCACAAGATAAACAAGTCGCCGCTCTCTTAAGTGTAATGGCCGCTAGCACGTATGGACTACTGAGAAGTTTAGTGCAGTCTTTGAAGCCCAAGGACTAAACTTTTGTTCAAATTGTGGAAATACTAAAGGATCATTTTGAACCCAAACCGATTCCGTTTTAATCACTGCAGTCAAAAGGCCGGTGAGACGCTAACTCAGTATGCGGCAGAGCTGAAGCGATGTGCTGTAAATTGCTAGTTTGTGTGAATTTGGAGCGATTTGTGAGTGGGATTCGAAGTGAGGGTCGCTGTTATCAGAAACGAATGTGACGTCCACGAGAGCGTTTGAGATGGCGCTCAGCATGGAGACGGCAGACAGAGAGAGACACACAGCAGCTAAGGCGACAGGACGACTCTGTGACTGCGGTGCAGAAAGATGGCGTGCGGTTTCTTGGTCAGATGGTGAAGAGGCAGCGTCAACGTCACAACGGTAAAAACCACAGCTCGTATAAATGTAAATTTAAAGATGTAAAATGCCATAGTTGTGGGAAAATCGGTCATATTGGAAGAGCCTACAGGGTTACGCAGCCACGGAAAAAGTACACAATGTGTGGAAATGGAACCGAGTGAACAGCCCATGTTCACAGTACAACAGAGCAAGAGAAACAACCGTTCAAAGCAACCTTTATGACTGATAGTAAGGGTATAGATATGGAAATAGACACGGGGGCTGCTGTGTCAATTATGCCTGATCAGTTATTTAAGGACATGTTCCCTGGAAAATTAAAAACATATACAGAGAAAATATTGTTGTTCTTGGAAAATGGGAAGCAATTGTACAATATGAAGAACAAAATGAAAAACTACCACTCATTGTAGTCAGGGGTGAGGGTCCTGCCTCATGTGGGAGAAACTGGCTCCGCAAAGTTACATGAAATTGGAGGCCAATTAAAATGATAAGTCAAACTGATAAACCACATCTTGAATCGACTGAGGCAGTGTTGAAATGTTATAAAGATGTTTCCAAAGAGCAGTTCGTATTAAGGCTACAATGATAGTAAACCCTGAAGTTCTACCAAAGTGAAGGAGAGAATGGAGGAGGAGGAGTTGGACAGGTTAGAGAAAGCCAACATCATTTCACCAGTGAAACATCGTGAATGGGCATCTCCAGTGGTTCGCATTTTAAAAAAGGACAATTCAATTTGCTTGTGCAGAGACTATAAGTAAACCGTAAATCAGGCACATAACACAGAGATTTACCCCCTGCCACGTATAGAGGAGCTAATGGCCACGCTTAGTAGTGGGACTATCTTCTCAAAAATTGACTTAGCCTCAGCCTATCAATAGAAACTATTGGATGAAGAGTCAGAAAACTGTGTAACCATGAATATGCACAAGGGATTGTTAGTTTACAAGAGGTGACCGTATGGGGTGAGTTCTGCACCTTCAATTATTCAAAGGATAATGGAGAATCTCATGAAAGACCTGAAGGTTGTGGTATATCTGGATGACTTGGTGGTTATAGGGAAAACTGAAAAAGAGCATCTAGGAAACCTTCAGAAGGTGTTGGGGCATCTCCAGGAGAGTGGCATAAGGGTGATAAAGACAAAATGTGAATTTGGGAAGATGCAAATTGAGTATTGGGGTCATGTGTTAAACAGTAAGGGGATTAATCCATCTGCAGCAGACAAAGTTAAAGCCATACAGGAAGCTCCAGCTCCACCTGTCAGAAGGACTTGAGATCATTCTTAGGACTAGTAAACTACTATGGCAAATTTTGGCCAAATCAAAGTACAGTACTGGCTTGACCCAAGCCTGCCCCTCATCCTAACTTGTGATGCTTCTGCACACGGCCTTGGAGCTGAGATTCAACACACTATGCCATCCTGAGTAGAGTGCCATATTGTGTCTGCATCTCACACATTGGCTTCTGCACATCGAAAAAGAGGCCTTTGCCTTGATTTTCAGAATCAAGAAATGTCACCAGTGTTTATGGGGGAGGAAATTTCAGTTGGTTACAGATCATAAAACGCTGCTAAGTTTATTTGGAGAACACAAAGGATTACCTCCTATGGCTGCTGCTCGTATGTAGAGTTGGGCCATCCTTCTGTCAGCATATGATTACCAAATTGAATATCGATCCTCTGAGGCACATGGCAATGCTGATGGACTTTCACGATTTCCTCTTCCAGAAACATGTGATCCTACAATAAGGGTCTTGACTGAAGAGATTCACTCCCTGTTAGTTGAGCATTCATAAGACACTCCATTAAAGGCACAGTAAGTTGCAAGAGCATCGCACACAGAGAGCGGGTTGTCCAAGGTTCTCAGATTTATTATGGAAAATGGAAAATTGAAAACCATATGACATTTGAAAAGATGAACTTTCAATTGAGCAAGGTTGTATCTTATGGGGAATGAGAGTAGAAGTGCCCTTGAAACTGAGAGAAGCAGCATTAGCAGAGCTCCGCAATGGATACCCAGGAATAGTGAAAATGAAATCCCTGACTCATAAATATGTATGGGGGCCAAAAACAGACTGCGACATTGAGCAGGTCTGCAAACAGTGCTAGAGTTGTCAGGTTGAACAAAAGATGCCACAAGTTTCACTTCACCCATGGAAATTCCCTGGTGCTTTGCAGGTCCATTTTTAAATGACATGTTTATGATCATTGTGGGTGCGTATTCTAAATGGATTACAGTATTTATGTGGTATAGCGGGTCTGCGGCGTCAAAAAAAAAGGGCCAGTTTTAAATCCATAAAGCCATGTCGATCTCCGTGGGCACGATTGTAGGGCCGTGGGGAGTTAATGAGGTAGTTTAAGAGAGTCACACCTGCACGCGTGAGTGTGATCGTTCTCAAATGCTTCATTAGCTTCCTGTGGCATGTGATTAAGGTGCTGCACCCACGGAGACAGGAGTGTATATATATGGGTCAGCACAAGCAATGGGGAGAAATCAAAGAAAAGGAAAAAGACAGGGAGGTTAAAAGATGTTAGACAGTCTTGGGGATTGATATGGCCACCTGGTATTAGGAGACAGCACAAGCTTGAGCCCTGCGAAGGACCGTTGACTGTCGTGCTCTAGTTCACCCCACTGAACATTTGGGTGGAGTGTGGTCAACAAAGCAGATGCCCACCCTAGGCCGCCAAGGTGCAACAACATGAATGTGAAGGAAGAAGAAAGGACAGCCGACCTCGGAAAGGTCTGGCCATGATGCCTGGAGGCAGTCAAGACAGAGGTCAGCCAAAAGGAGCTCGTGGCTGCTGAGTCTCCGCCGGCTATGTGAGCAATGGGTGAGCTGGGGAGCATGAGAAGGAGGTGGGCTGAGATCGGGAGGACTTAGTCTGCATTTTAACCTCAGATTTATTTATTATTTTTATTCCCACTTTTTATTGGATTTTTATGGATTTATTTATGAATTTTGAAGCACTGCACTTTCCTTTTGGACACCGACTTGTTTGAAGTTTGTTTTAATAAAAGCACTTGAGCACTTTTTCCACCATCCTCTGGCTTCATCAGTGTATTGTTCTTATTTGTCAGCTCATCTCGGTCATAACTATCGATGGTGTTGGTTCCTCAGACTCCCATGTTGGAAGAGAGAGTCTGTAGAGGACTGGCGTCATCACAATTTAGGATGTGAAATATTACCTTAAAGCAGCGATTCTCAAACCTTCGTATTTTGCGCTCCCCATTTTCTACCTAGAAAAATTCTTTGCAAACTACATAATATAAGATAGATGAGAATAACCCACGATACAACTAACAACGGTATGATACTCGTGCGGTGTCGCGGTATCCTGTCATTTTTACTTCCATAAGATTTGCATGTGTTTGGCTAACTTTGATGAAATATTTGCAATTTATTTTTTTTATGTGTTTTAATAACTGTTAAAATGCTTTGTATGGTTTTGGTAGTAATTCTAATCCCAAAAACAAATAATAAATTACTGTTATTTCATTATTTTTTATGTAAAGAAACGATTAAATATGTTTTAATTTTTTACAATCTCGTAAATGAGGACACTGGTGAAGTCAATCTACGCGAGGCAAACGTATTTTCGTCTGACAAATATTATAGCGCTGTTAGTTGTACCATGAAAATAACCCAATACGCAGTAAATTATTGAACTCAATTTGGCGATATTGGCTACGCTGCCAAAGTGGTGCAGTCGCGCCGCATTATCACCTGATCTACTGTTAGACAAATGTTCGCGACAGATACCGATACGTCTCGAACTTTCTGGATTGAAAATACGCGACTATAACAGCCGCAGCAGCGGCGCCGCTCGTCAGAGAAACAAACTTCAAATAGAAAAGGAGCTCAGAGTGTCTCCATATCTCGAATATCAAACCAAACCTGGGCAGGCTGTGTACTTTAGAGCAGTCACATATTAGTCAATAGATCTGGGTCTTAGAAATGTTTTACTTTAATTTTAGTTATAATGCATTCATTGTGATTATATGTGGGTGGCGTAGTGGGTAGCACTGCATGGAGTTTGCATGTTCTCTGCGTAGGGGTACTCCGGTTTCCTCTCAAAGACATGCATTGGCGATTTTACAGTAAATTGTCCCAATTGTCCCTCGTGTTTTTTTTTTTTTTTTTATTGTCAGTGTGCACCCTGCTGGAGCCTGCCCGGGGTTTGTTTCCTGCCTTGCACCCTGTGTTGGCTGATTGGCTCCAGCAGACCCCCGTGACCCTGTATTTAGGATATAGCGGGTTGGATAATGGATGGATGGATGATTATATGCTTGCAAATTTAAATTTGAAATAAAAATGTAAAAAAACTAAATTTGATGTATTGTTCATTTATTCGAGCCCTCCCTTGTACAAATTCAGCGACTAACATGTGATGTAGATGAAGTCCTGTGGCCTGACCCAGTATGGAGAAATGATGCTGTGGCTGTGGAGTAATGCACTTCTTTTCTTTGTACTTCATTTGTATATTTTTACGTACAAGTGCTCCATGTAAATGCACAGAATTTCTGTTTTTTTGCAAATTCTTTTTTCTATGTACAAGTGTTAAAAATGCCCAGGTATTTTGTTTTGCAACATGCATTTAGCCTAAATGAACATTTATTTCTACCGCTTCATGTCCTGAGCATTGTGTTTTCCTTTTTTCTATGTAGTGTTTAGTGACTACTCAGTAGAGTATTTAATTTAAACTCATCGTTTATCTGAAATGTTCTCCTTTGTATTTTTACGTTTGAAAATGGAATGCTTCAGTGTACAGTCGATTTTTTTCACTTCTGAAGGTGTACATTGTCGGTATTCTCCATGCCAGTGTAAATGAGGGGCGGCAGACGATAAATACATTTTAATAATTTTGATAAATATTATCATCTTGATCTTTTATTATTCAATACATATGTAGAGGAAATGTGTGTCTTATTTTATGTGTGTGACAGGACGGACGGTAAAGCCTTGAATGAAACTCAGTGTTGATGCTTTGGGTAACACGACAGGTGAGGAGCAGAGAACGTTAAACGTGTCAGTGACTGCGGGGGATTGTGGGACTGAAGATGGTTTAAGAAAACAGAAACGACAAAAGCTTAGACTGTCAAGAATTCTATTTCCATCAGTGATTTACTGTGTTGTGCTGCACTTCAGAAGACTACTTATTTACCCCCCTTTGATAAGATGAATTCACAAGGAAAGGATGTCGCTGACAAAGTCGGATGTTTTTCACAAGTTTGGCTCCAGATGTGCTTATCCAGCTGCTCCTTCTTGTCAGTACTTGAGTGATCTTTATGTCCACCTCTGGGTGAATTCGCAGTTTCTTTTCAACATTTTTGTCTCATTGACGCAGAAATCCCGAGGCTTTCCCTAAATTGCAGAAGACGCTGTCGATTGCACTGATTCTGTTTTAAAGACAGTTGTGATTAGTTATGCAGAGCTCGCTTTTACTCACATTGCTTTTTGGAAATCAATAATACAAATCAGCTACAGATCTGGGAATCACTGAATAGTAAAAACGTTTAACGAGGAGTGTCGTGTGTATATATAAGACGGTTTCGGTGAAGCGTTTCTTGGCCTCTCTGATATTATCGACATGGGGTAGAAGAGACGCTGGATTGTTACAATACGTGCTGCATTACGCAAAATAAGTTTATTAATTTGTTACAGATTATAGGTGGACAAGAATACATACCAAGGAACGAATTGTGCCATGTGAATCGTTCACGATGTCTCCTAAACGCTGTTTACTTACATACACGTACTACATAACTGTGTTTCAAAATTTATTTATTTTTTTTAGTTTGGACAAGGATCATACGCGAACTCCAACTAGGATTTCAACTCGCGTCAGCGAACCTAACACAGCAGGGCCAACTTTTTGTTACGCTTTGAGCCAAAGCCGTTCAGTAGATGAGGGGCTCGAATATCAATGACGTCATGACGATGACGTGCCTCAAAATCACGTGATGGGTGCATTTCAAAAGAGTATCATTGCAGCGCTATGAACACTCAACACGTCCGTATCCAGCAGCACATCACTAGTTTGCTCTTATTAGATCCTCGCGCTCCGATTTCTTCACAGCCACAAGATCAAGCAAAGATACGGAAGGTGAGACAAAGTCAAACGTGGGGATCGCGTACGCGTGCGAATACCAGCAGTGAGGAAGATCGCGACATGCTGAGCGGCTTTAAATTTGAGGAGGTGCCTGAGGCCGCGTGGTTCGCTTTTAAGTGATGGGGATTGAGCGCTACGTGGAGGAGGCGGCACAGCAAATCGCACCTTCACGAGTTTATTTTGGATGACGGGGGTCGCGCACTTTTTTGCTACTACTACGTTATGTTATTTTGTCTTTCGGTCGGTGTCCCGTGAAATGTAATGCTACATCTGACTTGGCAGAGGCGCGTTAACTCGGGGTTCCTTCTGCTCTCTTCGCGCTCGTGCACTTTTCCGCGCCGTTTCTCCTTTTGATTTCGCGCATGCTCCGAACTATGGTATCCGTCGGGCACGCGCTTGTTCAGCCGCGCTATCCCGCACGACACCTTCCTTCATTTCTGATTTTTCTCGAGCTCTGCGTGTTCTTTGTGGGTTTTTTTTTCCCATTTTCCTTTAAAGCCGTCATCGGCAAACTTTATTAAAGTGGCGTCGATCGATGTAACTTTACAGGGCGCGTTAAGGTTTCATTTTCAGTTTGTCTCATACCGAGACCTGTTTGAAATAATTTAAATTATTTTTTTCTTTTTTGGTATTTTCTTATCCGGAAAGATGCTCGTGTGGTTTCACTGTAGCAGGGAGACTTTGATTTGTTTAATGGGAAATAAAAATACAAACATTACACAAGTTAGTGCTGCTGGAGAGATACAGTAAAATCTACAGCTGGTGTCATATTCTTTGGGTTCTGAGATATTTGACTCTAATACAGTTGAACGTAACACTGAAATATTTATTTAAAGAGAAACTTTACTAATGAAATAATCAAGTGCTTCACGTACAGGTCAGCCATTTAACAGCAACGTTTCCTTCATCTGAATAGGGAGTATCCCCAATTTACAAGAAGTTAGTATAAACTGTAATATAAGGGAGTGTTTAAAAATTACTTATCTTGACATCTTCCCTTTTTTTTTTTTTAAATAATAAGAATACAATATTCTACTTATTCAGTTAACAATACCTAGACATGGCTTTCATTTGTTACAAACATCAATGCTGTTTTCAGTAACAACTGACAACTATATACATTATATTCTTACGTGTAATGGTCTAAGTGTCCCAAAAGCTTATTAACATTTAGCATGTCTCTATTAGCCTTATTGGTGGTTGTTTCACTCTTGATGATCTTCTGAGAGTCTCACTTGATTCTCTGCCTGATTCTGGCATTCTGCTGGTTGATGTCGTCATTTCTTCTCTTTCAGTGCTTTCTTTTGAATGTTCTTGTGATGTTTTATCCACGACTATATCTCGTCGATTTCTTCTAAGCACCGTACCATTGCTTGTTTCAATAATATATGATCTAGGGTCTATTTGTTCCTTAACTGTTCCTTGCAGATTCCATGTTTTTGCTGAACTCTCCTTTATTCTAACCTCCTCTCCTATTTCCAGTTCTGGGAGAGTTCTGGTTCCTCTGTCATAGTACTTTTTTTGCTTTCTCTTTTTGTTTTCTTTCACTTTTCGCACTTCATCTTCCATTCCAGATTTTAGCAGGTTCTGCTTCATTGGAAGGTTTGATCGTAGTGTCGTCCGATGAGCAGCTGTGCTGGGGAAGCTCCATGTTCAAGGGGTGTACTTCGATATATTAGAAGGCTTTTGTAAAAATCACTTCCACTCTCTTTAGATTTCTTCATTAGATGTTTAATAGTTTGAATTGACCTTTCTACAAGTCCATTAGATTGAGGAAAGTTTGGACTTGATGTTTTATGTACAAAGTCCCATTACTTTGCAAAGTTCTTGAATTGAAGACTTGTAAATTTTGGTCCATTGTCGCTAAAGACTTCATTTGGCACTCCATATCTGGAAAAAACAGCTTTCAGACATTTTATTACTGCTTCACTGTTTGTAGTATTCAATGCACACACTTCGGAATATGCAGAAAAGTAATCAGTGACCATCAGAAACTCTTTCCCATGACAGATAAATAAATCAACACCAACCTTTTCATATGGCCTTTCTGGTACAGGATGAGGTGTTAATGGCTCTGAAGGATTACTAGGTCTATATTTTAAACATACTGAACATCTTTCCACTTCATTACTTACATCTTGATTAATCTTGGGCCAATACATTACCTCTCGTGCCCTTTTCTTGCATTTTTCAATGCCTAAATGTCCTTCATGAATTTTTTGTAGCATCTGCTTTCTTAATGATATTGGTATCACAATTTTACAACCTTTATAGATGATACCATCAACAACTGTAAGTTCTGCCCGACAGTTCCAGTAATCACTTAATTGTGGGTTGCAGTTATGCTTGTTTTCTGGCCATCCTTGAATAATGACTTCTTTCAGCGTCTGCATTACTTCATCTTTTGCTGTCTCTGTTCTAATAAGCTGTGTTTTGCTGTCTGACACTGGCATTGCTTTTAGCACCATATCCACATATGCCTTTATTTCCTCTGAGATCTTTTCTTCATGTCTATACTTTTCATCTACTGCTCTTGACAGGGTGTCGGCTGTAAACATCCATCTGCCAGGAGTGAATGTTACCTGCAGAGTATATCTCTGTAGCTTAATCATCATGCGTTGTATACGAAGTGGACAGTCATTAAGAGGGTTTTTAAATAAAGCAATCAGTGGTTTATGGTCTGTTTCAACCATTACAGCTTGTCCAGACACAAACTGATGAAAGCGTTCACATGCAAAAGTGATACTCAATAGTTCCTTCTCTATTTGTGCATATCTAGTCTCGGCTCCAGTAAGAGATCGAGGTTCATATGCGACTGGCTGCCATGTTTCATCATGCTTTTGTAGTAGTACAGCTCCCAATCCAGATTGTGAGGCATCAGATGAAATTTTGATTGG
This sequence comes from Polypterus senegalus, assembly GCF_016835505.1. NCBI lineage: Eukaryota > Metazoa > Chordata > Cladistia > Polypteriformes > Polypteridae > Polypterus > Polypterus senegalus. The sequence goes on along the minus strand of NC_053157.1, from coordinate 251,233,873 downwards.
TTTATGTGGATCATAGAACTTAAAACCGGCTCTTTTATTAGTAGCTTCTTGACTTCATTCCAGGCCGTCTCTTGTTCGTAGTTCCAAGTCCATTCCACATTTTTTTCTGTCAGTTGTCTAAGAGGTGCTAAAATATTTGACAGATTTGGAATAAATTTTGCAAGATAATTCACCATACCCATAAATCTCTGTATGTCTTTCTTGCACTGAGGTCTTGGCATATTTTCAATAGCAGATACTTTTGATTTATCAGGTTTTACTCCTTCACTACTAATAATATCTCCTATAAATGTTAGTTCCTGAACTCCTACCATGCATTTTCCTTTGTTTAACTTTAAATTTGCTGTTCTTGTAACATCCAATACTTTCTTCAGCCTTTCATCATGCTCTTCCTTTGAAGAACCCCATACAATTATATCATCCATTGAGGTGTCAACTCCATCTAAATGTTCAAAAACCATATGAATTGTTTTGTGATAGACCTCTGGGGCGGATGCTATGCCAAAAGGCAATCTCAGAAATTGGTGTCTGCCAAATGGAGTATTATATGTGTATAATTTACAACTAGTCTCGTCCAATTTTAGTTGCCAAAATCCTGAAGAAGCATCTAGTTTACTGAAATATTTAGCATTTGCAAACTGTGCCATAATTTCTTCTCTTGTTGGAAGTTTGAAATGTTCCCTCTTGATAGCTCGATTCAAGTCTCTGGGATCTAAACATATTCTTAATTTTCCATCTTTCTTTTCTACAATAACCAGAGAGCTCACCCATTCAGTAGGTTCATTAATTTTCTTGATTACTTGCAAGCCCTCCATTCTCTCTAGTTCCTTTTCTAGTTTCTCCTTCAGGGCAAATGGGACCTTTCTGCAGGGGTGTATGACAGGAGATACACTTTTGTCTGTGATTATCTTCTGTTCCCCAGGAAGACCACCTAGTCCTATAAAAAGATCACTATATTCTTGGAGCAGTGCTTCATATTCAGTATTGCCCTCCATGTTAATAGTAAGCACTCTTTCAATCAAGTTCATTTTCTCACAAGCAGACAATCCTAAAATTGCCTGAACGTCTTTTGGCACAACCATAAATGACAGTGAGTATTTTTTGTTTTTGTACATAACACAAGCTACACATTGCCCTTTAACAGGTATTTGCACTCCTGAATATCCAGTAATTTTTATTTCTGTTTCTTGCAAACATGCTCTGGGCTGCAGTTTTCTATATTCATTTTCAGGCATGATGTTCACTTGTGCTCCAGTATCTAATTTAAATGAAATAACGGCATTGTTCACTTGTACTGGCAGAATCCATTCTTTCCTTCTCCCATTTACTTCAGTCAATGCATCTATATAACATTCCTCAACTTCAGTTTCTTCTACAGTGTGCACTTGGCTTGGTTTCACTTGTGATTTACAGCAGCGTGCAAAATGGTTGTTCTTCCCACATTTTTTACAAACTTTATTGTATGCTGGACACTGTCTGGGCGCATGGTGTGATCCACGACGTCCACATGCCTGTTTTGTGCTGTATATTTTTTTATTTCCACTTTTATTTTGCTCTGTATTTAAATGCATTTTATTCTTTCCTTTTTTGTTTAGTACATGTACTGCGTTTTCCTCATTACACATTTCTTTTACTTGTTCTTTAATTGTTTCGGCTGCCCTGCATATTCTTACTGCTTTTTCCAAATCTAAATCCAGCTCTCTTAGTAACCTTTCTCTGAGTGCGTTATCTGGTATTCCGCAGACGATCCTGTCTTTTATTAAAGATTCTGTTAACTCTCCAAATTCGCACGTTTTACTCCGTGTGCGCAACTCGGTGACGTACTGATCAATCGTTTCACCTTGCTTCTGTATACAAGTAAAGAACTTGTGTCTTTCGTAAGTGACATTCCGTTTTGGAATGCAGTATCTTTCAAATTTATCCAAGATAACGTCTAACTTCATATGTTCACCCTGAGCAAACTGAAAGTTGTTATAAATCTCCAGCGCTTCCTCCCCAATTATATGTAACAAAATGGACGCTTTCATTTTGTCGCTTTTTTCATCCGCACCAATTGCCGCTATATATACTTCGAAGCGTTGTTTAAACCGTTTCCAGTTCTCGGCAAGATTACCTGAAAGCTGAAGGCTAGGAGGTGGCTGTAGCTTCTCCATTTTAACGACGTCTTTTCTTACTTTTTTTTTTTTTTCAAAACAAAATTTCTTCGCACAACGCGTATCTACTTCAACTGCACCGCTTCTGACACCATGTCATATTCTTTGGGTTCTGAGATATTTGACTCTAATACAGTTGAACGTAACACTGAAATATTTATTTAAAGAGAAACTTTACTAATGAAATAATCAAGTGCTTCACGTACAGGTCAGCCATTTAACAGCAACGTTTCCTTCATCTGAATAGGGAGTATCCCCAATTTACAAGAAGTTAGTATAAACTGTAATATAAGGGAGTGTTTAAAAATTACTTATCTTGACAGCTGGCATGGCATTACGAGTACATTTTAGTGATATTTGAGACGGTATTGTTTTATTTAATGTCTTTTATCCTTTACGACTACTTTCAGTATTTCTGTACACTTTGATACTTTAACTTACTAGAGATGTTCGTGTTAAATGAAGATCAGGACTCAAGCCAATCAGGCTGTTTGTGTCGGACCACATAAAGCCATAAAAATACAAAATGTGAAAGCTGCAGAGCCGCGACTCGACTATTATGGGCTGGAGCTCAACTGTCTGTCCTCATTGTTTAAAGTGGCAGTGCCGCCTCAGAGACCTTGGTGAGCAGATTGTGATGCCCATGTTGGTGAATCCCTGTTGAGCCCACCCCTATCTTGCCCCTCAGACCCTCGTGCCACTAGGTGGTCTTTAGGTACGATTCCTGCTGAAGTCTCTTTTTAAAGGGCATATCCATCTTGTGGTTTTCCACCTCCTCAAATTCTCCATTTCTTTCCCATCTGCTTATCTCTTCCTGCTTTGTGTAATACTACATTTTTCTTTATGTCACTGTATCTGGACAATACTGTTATGAGTTTTATTCACATGTGCATGTTAACTGTGGCACACAGAGGCTCAGCAGTTAGAATTGCTGACCAAGCATTGGATTAGATAGCCAAAGACAACTGGAGGCTTGTATAGTCAGTTTAAACACAGGTTAGGGTATTTCTGTCCTCTATAAGCACAAACCTTCTTTCCTTCTTGGGAGAATGAGAATCGACATGTAAGCACTATGATATTTCTGTATTTTGTGGGAGAGGAATTCAGCCCTTGTTTGGAAACGAGAAGACCAGCAAATGAAGCAAGAACCATATAAAAGGTCTGGACAGTGGCCAGACCCTTCGAGGCTGTGCCAACAATAGGTGTTGGAAACCCTCCCAGCGTAGGGACGGAAAAAATGGCTGACTGTGTTGATCCAGATTCCCACCTGGATAAAGTCTGTCCATATGCCTCCCCGTCTGTAACTGCGTAAAACGTCAGTAAATGTAAGCTAAAAGATATTTTGTCTCATGTGATTCTTGTACGCGTAATCACTATGGGAGGGATATCGCCTTTTCTGGTATATTATGATATTGTTTAATTATTTAATAAGCCACAATATTAAAAGAACACATTTCCAAGAGAGCTAATGCCTCTGCAGGAAACATAATGGCGTAGTCGGCAGGATTGTGGCTACATTAATAATTATATTATTATATATTAATTATAATATTTTATATATATATTAAACATATGCTTACACTGATGAATGGGAGGCTCGGTAATAATATTTGATATATATATTTCGGATTGGTTGCGCGCACGGTCATGGACTCCCGGCCGAGAATTAAAAACTGCCTTAACATGCCTGGCCTGATTAATTTATCCCATCAAAAGACAAGAGGCGGACTTGTCAAACTCGGCACAGTGCATGAGGCTGGAAAGAAAGCCCGACATCTGTCGGCGAATCGTGGTAGCGTCTGCTACCTACGGTATGAGAGTGAACTTTAAGGTTGGACTTTTAAGTTTAACGCATAAGTGGGACTAAAATTGGACAAAATAAATGGAATACAACAAGATTGAAACTGATGGCACGAGACTGGCTGTCCAGTAAATGAAACGGCACTCACAGGGGCAGCACAGATTAATTAATGGCCGTACGAAGCCCAAAATCTACCTAGAAAAGTAAATGCCGTGTTGGGAAACACGTATTTACAATAAATTACATCGCTAGCCTTTAGAAAACAATATTGAAGGCTATAAAGAACGGCGCGTTATTGTATATTAGTTGCGGCAGGCAGACAAGACATGCAGGCATTGCACTCACCTTGCCGTTTGCGTGGTAATTCAGCGGAGCTGAAAAAACTTAAAGATGAAATCAAAGCAACAGCGATAGAATCCATAACGTCTCAATCACGATCGCTAAAATAATTTGTAGAAATCTTTAATGGCATCCAAGCAGCTCGATGCAAAAATACAAGCTTCGTCCACGTGTTACAAGCAGTCTAAAAGACGCCAGCTGTTTCTATCAGTCTACCTACAAGGGTAAAGGTTACAGGTTAAAGGTTTTGGCAAAACCCCCACCTATTTTGGTACTTTTAAGAAATTGCCGTGTGTTTAAACACACAGAAATAATTAAATTACCTTTTAAATATAGCTTAAATAACGAACATACTTTATAAGCTAATGTTTAAAAAGAATTTGTAAAACGGTGTACACATATAGCGCTAAAATGCAAAAGAGCTCGAACAACAAAGTGGAAAAAGAATAAATACATTTGGGGTTAAAACTTACAATAAGAACAATTGGTTTAAAGCAAATCAAAAAAGAATGTCTCCACTTTTGTTTAAAACTTATAAACGTGCAAAACATTTTTTCTTTTAAACCCTGATCAAGTTTAAAGGAAAAATACTCTTTAATAATACTAAATAATAAGGGAGACAAGTTCTCACGGATATGTAGCATGTGCCCGATTGTGCATGAATGGAGGTTATGTATTTTGGGAACTCTTAAGGGAATGTATGGTGGCGCAGTGGTTAGCACACTTGCCCGGTGATATGAGATAAAGGTTCAAGCATGTATGTTTTCCTTGTTAAGTCAGAATATTCTTTGTGACCGCATAACTTTTCTGGGAACACTTTCTTGTTGTGGAATTGTGCTGCGTGATTTCCTCGCGTGGATTTTCTTGTTGTCGCAGAATTTACGGATCGCCACGGGTAATACGTTACCCTCGTTTGACGCTGAGTCGTATGTTCGCCACGAAAATTCCATGATCTGGAAAATAGCGCGTATGAAACTGAGGTAAGAAGCATTCCTAATATTTTCAGTAATATCAGCTTGCGGCCTGAGATGTTGTTTGATTAATAATAAGCATGAAGGAAAAGACGTGCTTAAGTATGTTGCATGGTGAAACCCTATAGATAAACAAAAAAGCACAACCTCGAGTGAGTTTATAGCACGTGTGCTAGAAATCGAGAACTTTATTCTGTGAATGAAGTATTGTTGTAAAGAGAACGTGAGTATGTGAATACATGTGAAAGAATGAAGCAATTGCCAAATACTGTGTGTAGAAATGACTGAAACGAGTGAAGGTTGATTGTCTGTTCTCTAGTGAACGAATTTCTGCTTTAGCTAAGTAATTCTACTTGGACATGAAGCAGAGTTTAGAATCTAGAAAAGAAAATAAAAGACGAATAAATTATTTTTATTCAGAGTCTGGGGTGGCAGATGCGTGTTTATGTCATTTGTACGTCTGTCTTTCTATGTTCGTCAGCTGACTAAGAATGTTAAACTGTAGAAATGGGAGACGTCCCATATAATAATATTCAAAGTTAAATGTAATACATGTGAATATCAATAGTGATCACGACTGGTGATTGATAACACAATCTGTGCCTGGTCTGTGTTTTGAAGCCTGCAAACAGATGCAGAGTTTAAATAACGCCATGACTTATTGACCTCGACGAATCTCAGAATAGCTTGTAACATGGTCAGTTAAAGAGAAGAATTTTCAAATCTGAATTTCATGAAAAGTGTTATAAGCATAAAAGTTGCATTTAAAATCTATAGATGTTCTTGTTCTCCAGATTCAGCAAATCCAGTGACCAACGGATGGAAAACAAACTATGTTTTTATACAAGTTGCAAAAAAATAGCTTAATAGCAAGTTTGGGCATAGCAATTAGAAATAATCTAATCGTAGGATAGTGAATATTTATCAATCATAAATTAATGAATAGCAGCTATTAGAATAATTTTCTTGCATGCTGATTTAGTGCAAGTGTTAAATGTTTTAATGACAATATGCAAACGAATGAACACTAGACTGATTTCATTCTTTGAAAGAACAGTATAGAGGGTTTACATATTTTGATGTATGACAAATGATTATTATTATTGTCACTTCAGTAATTACAGACTGTATTAGAATTGAAATACATTTATTGATTTGTCTCTGTAAGTGATTAATTTTAGGAAGAGTTGTTATTGCATCAATGTATTAGGTTAATGCTCAGTGATAATGCACATAGCAAAATGGATTATTCAGTTATACATTAGAACCATTGTATATAACATCCTGTTATAAGTTAAGACACTTGGATAACTGAGGCAATGTGTTAATTTTGTGTAATGTATGATCCTACTGAAGAAACATTGTCACTAGCATAGTTTAAATGTATTACTCTATTTCTTACTGTTATTTTATGAGACTGAACTGCGGGTCTAGAATTGTCATTTATAATGCTGCATTTGTATGATACATATGATTGGGAAATAATTGCTTTATGTTATGTATTTGCTCTACCTTCCACCCTTCGCTAGTTTAGCATAGCAAGTAGCTTAAGTTTATCCACTAAATTTAGTGGTTAAAGCCTCTCCATTCAGTGGTAAAGTTTTATGAATGAAGTAACAGGTGGTGTATATACAAACGAAGATTTACAGAGACTGTACTGCACTAATGACTTTTAATCTGTTGCACATACCTGAGAATAGCTGGTGAAGAAACACTTGCTTTCCAGAGGGAACGGAGTAAAGAACTAAAGAAAGATTGCAAGTCCAGCTACTCAGATTTGATGCCATGAACTAAGACAAGTTTTATGGACTGTGGCAGGGACAGGCTGTAGCCACTGAGGTGATGTGACAGCTGTTGAAGGCTCCCATGAATGACCACTGAATACAGTGCAAGCTTAGAGGGAAGTGCACCTCTGCTAAAAGGGACAGTCACCATGTGTTCATCTTATGAGCTCCCTAATGGCAAAAGGACTGTTTACTTTCTGTTCCAGTAACAACAAACTTTAGTGCCTTGAAGCAGTCACACTTTGTTCAGACGGATCTGCAAAGTTACCAATCTGCAAAGCCACCAAGAAAGAGACTTTGTTAACAAACCACTGGTTGGACAAGGCATATATATATATAGCAAGTCTAGGAATATACTTGAAACTATTATAAGAAGGGCTCAAAGGTATGAGGATATGCATGATTTATCAATGATGTGAACTTGTAAATTGGTAACTTGGAATAGAACATCTGATAGTGAAGTTGGGGAGGATAACAGATAGTGAATGAACAATTATGCAATAATACTAGTTAAGAACAATTAATAATCATAGCAATGAAGCTAGAATAGCATCTGAGTTATGTTACAACTATTGTAACTCATAAAGGGATCAGACATCAAAGGGTGGGCACATCTAGCAACATATTGAAGCTAGAAATGATAGAAGTGCCAAAGAATAGTGTAATCCATCAAGATGCTATATAGGATTGTAATATAATCTGATGCTATGACACCCACTGCATGAATTCAGTAATATGTAGACACAACACAGACTATGTAAGAAATAACAGGGCAAAAATCTCCACTAACACCATTGATGAGATATCACTACTTGATAACAGCATGTTAAATGTAACTGTTTGTCCATGTTTACGCTGGTTTTAGATGAATGGTACAGAAGCTATAGTGATACTACATCTCACATGTCCCAAATGACTTGAAATATTGACACTGTGATGGGGATCAAGTACCTTTTGTTTTGTGGATATGACTTTCAAATATTGTTTTTTGTCACAGATCCAGTGACAAAGGGTGGCTTGTAATACTACATTTTTCTTTATGTCACTGTATCTGGACAATACTGTTATGAGTTTTATTCACATGTGCATGTTAACTGTGGCACACAGAGGCTCAGCAGTTAGAATTGCTGACCAAGCATTGGATTAGATAGCCAAAGACAACTGGAGGCTTGTATAGTCAGCTTAAACACAGGTTAGGGTATTTCTGTCCTCTATAAGCACAAACCTTCTTTCCTTCTTGGGAGAATGAGAATCGACATGTAAGCACTATGATATTTCTGTATTTTGTGGGAGAGGAATTCAGCCCTTGTTTGGAAACGAGAAGACCAGCAAATGAAGCAAGAACCATATAAAAGGTCTGGACAGTGGCCAGACCCTTCGAGGCTGTGCCAACAATAGGTGTTGGAAACCCTCCCAGCGTAGGGACGGAAAAAATGGCTGACTGTGTTGATCCAGATTCCCACCTGGATAAAGTTTGTCCATATGCCTCCCCGTCTGTAACTGCGTAAAACGTCAGTAAATGTAAGCTAAAAGATATTTTGTCTCATGTGATTCTTGTACCGCCGTAATCACTATGGGAGGGATATCGCCTTTTCTGGTATATTATGATATTGTTTAATTATTTAATAAGCCACAATATTAAAAGAACACATTTCCAAGAGAGCTAATGCCTCTGCAGGAAACACTTTGCTGACTCAGCTGATATCTCCGTGATTTCCACACACAAGTCCCATAGTTGCAGTTCATTAGTTTCTGGTTCATCTTGCAGATTATCCACACTTGATGTGTCAACAGACCTTCTGTGTCAGCAGTGCTGTCAGGATCAGTAAACTCTAAATTATACCAAGTTCTGCTTTGCCAGCCCAATCTAATACTTTAGCTGTATGCCACCATCTCTGTCCACATATCTCACAGTTTGCCCCTTTTTTAGACAAACACAACTCCATCTTAACCTGTGAGTTTGCTCAACTTGAACATCAACATCTTCTACTGGGACTGAAGAGTTTAGAGTCTCTGATGTAGTGTTAGATAAATCTCTCTCTTCATCTCTCTCACTGCTGGTGGTATGTCGATTGTCACCTTTACCATTGACTTTACGTAGTCTAGAATGGTGGGCCTTTCCAAGAGCACCTCCACGTCTGACACATTTCACAACTCCATCCTGTCCAATGACATTTGCAGGTCCCTTCCATTCTGCACAGTCCACTCTTTTGTCGTCCACTTTGTCTCCGATTTATCATTTTCAGAATTAACCTGTCTCTGGAGTGCTCTCCGTATTCGCTCTGAACACTCGGCTTCAGTAAATGCTCTTCTTGGAGTGTGCAGCGCTGGAATATGTGCTCCACTCACACACTCCTAGTGGTGCCTTCTAGGGCGGGTGGTCTGTCCACGAGAACACAAGAAAGATTTGGATTTCGGACAAACACCAGCTGATATGAGCTGTACCCATAAATATTGTGCATGGTATTCTTTACCATTAGTGCCCCGTGGTGCTGATCTGGCACTAACCAGTCACATCCAGTATTCTTTATCACTTTCTGTATAATTTCTGTGAGTGTCTGATTGTGTCTCTCAGGTAGTCCATTACCCCAGGACTGTATGCAGCGGTGGTCTTTGTTTCAATGTTAAAATTCTCTGCCATCTCTCTGATTCCCCACCATTATCACTAAGTAGTTTCTGAGGAGCTCCAAGTACTCTTATCTGAGAATGAATGAATGGATTGTTTCACAATTTCTGATGGTCTCTTTGTCTTTACAACACTTCCTGCACTGAAACGTGTGAATGTGTCAAATGTGTGAAGACCCCGTCCTCCTGTTTGACGTTCATGTCAGTCTGTAGCCACAGTTTCATTGTATTCATAGGCCAGCGGCAAACCAACAGCTGCTCTCAGTTTGGGTTTGCTGTATTTCAGGCGAGTCTCACAATTCTCAACAATTTATTTAGTAAGGAAGCCCACTCTGCCTCTTTGATTCCTGAGCAGTGAAGCAGTTTGTGTAATCGGTCCAGTGAAGCAGGTCCACATTGGAGGTGAAGGTTTAACAAAGCCTTTTGCTTCTCTCCTGTACTCCTGTTTTCTGAGACTCTTAGAATCTCACGTTCACAACGCTCATCATTTTTAGTTTCTTTATCTGAGATGTTCACACATTAAAGAGCAGAGCTGGTTAATTCAAGAGTCACTGGCTGATTAAACATCACTGCTTTGTCATTTTCAATATCTGAAAGTGTCCCTGCCCTTTTAAGGATGTTTTACTTAACAACATTGGCATTTCAGCTGGCACCACTTCTGTTTCAGTGCCACATCGGATCTCTCCAGTCTTTAGAGGAATTTTCAATCGTTTGGTGGAATGCACAACTTCATCTCCTCCAAATATGAAAGCTCTGCTGCTTGAAATGTTTGAGTTCCTCAGCTTTTTGACTTCATTCTGGTCAGGCTGACTGATGTCGTCGTCTAAGCGTTTCTCTCCATAGACTGTGAGTGTGCAAGTAGAGTCAATTACCGCTAATCCTAAAGATTTGACCAAAACACCAAATGTGTCTGAGTTTGATTTCTGTGTAAATGACGTCATGTTTCATTCTTCACAGTCCTCTGTATTCTCCAGTCTCCTCTGTTATTATCACCTGTTCATTTATTTTTCTGTATTCTTTAGCCCAGTGCTCTGACGATAATGCATTTTGATCTCCTACAATATTTGGCTAACAGATTATTGCCTGGCAGTCGCGACTTCTTCTGGCTACATTGCGAATGCCACCTGTTGTGTTGACTCTGACTGGTGAAATACGCAGTTTCATGTGTGACAGTAATGCCCATTGTTACCAGACGTGACTTTACTACAAAAATTGTCATTGGTGCCAATTCCATTGAAGCAAAAGTAAGTGCCATCCATGCTGTTAATGCCAGCTGCCTTTGGTTTGTATCTAAAGACGCTGTGTACAGCAGCTTAAAAGCTCACACAGCATCAGGACAGCCATGTTATATCTACACATGCAGGTCACTCCATGTCACATCATCACACTTAGGGACCTCATTGTCACAGATTTTAATGAGACTTGGCCTGCTGATTTGGTCATCTGAGTGACCCATGGAACTGAAATTGGATCATCAATAATAAGGAGATATAAGATCATAAACTTTGAACACTGTGCTTGATTAGGACTTTGACTGGCTATTTCTACCTAAATATAAGTGAACAGAAATGGTTCTCATGTTATTTAAATGCTGTTTACCATCTGTGTATTTTCTAAAAATACAATGCTATCCCCAAATAGACCATGTTATGAATGATTATAATGTTAACATCTGAATAGTAAAAAAACAACTTTTAAAATTGGCCTGTCATTGCTGTGTCCAAACATGATGGTGCCGTGTAGATAAAGTGTTGTCATATCTACATGGTGGGACTGAAATGTATGCAAATCCCCTTTAAAAAAGGTCTGCAATGCACTTTGATCACATCTGAATTGTTTGATTTGTAATTTTAAACTGTGAGGCAGAGGAGAAAATCAAGAAAAATATCTCTTTGAATTGTGCTCATTATTTTTACTGACTTTATGAAGTTAATTCTTCTACTTTTATTTTCACAGGGCTTTCCAATTTCACATGTCCATACACTGAGGTGTCTAATGGCCTCCATCTCAGGGCTGTCCATGTGAGAAGTGAATCTGAGAAGAGAAGGGCAGACACTTAAAGAGAGAGAAGAGTTTCCCACAGAGCATGGCCTCTGCCAAAGAAGATGGTGTGGATGAAAGAACGGTGGACATTAAAGAAGAGGAGTGTGAGTGGCTCATACCAGAGGATGTGCGTGTGAAGCTGGAGGATCACGAAGAAAGAATTTCAGTTTTTAAAGAGGAGGAGGAGTGCAAGGAGGTGACTCCTGCCATTAAAGCTGAGGATTTGAATGATTTATCCGTTGGTCTTGAACTTCAAAAGCATGAAACTGAGGATATTTTCAAGCAAGAGTCCTGTGAAGAATCTCCATCCAGTTTACAGCCCTGGTCCACTAATACGGGACGACTGGCTACACAGGAGAATTCTGTAGAGCTGAAATCAGAGTTATCAGAGTCTGAAGAGAAAATCACTGAGGGCAATGGGAGAGAAGGAGAAGAGTCACCTGGGAGTGTTGGAATAAGTGAGTAATGTGATTAAATATAAAAGAAAGAGAGCAGTTATAAATTTTAATGGTGGGTGATTTGATGTTTTTAGAATAATGTAATGAGCATGGGGAGCACGGTGAATTGAACTTGGATAAAGACTTCCTGCTCAGGCCCATGATAAAAAACAAGAAATTACCTAATAAATGTTAAATTGGGTGAATAAGGAAAAATTTAAAGTTTTCAGCATATGACTTTGACTGAAGCTGTGACGTATTTTAGGCCAACAGCGGTTTACGTACAATGAAAATAGGTTGAAGAGGATGTAAATATTATCACATGCATTAAAATTAAAAAGAGAAAACCCAATTTCAGACACATTATTGGATAGGAAGGCTCTGGTCAGAGTCTTTAGAGGTGATATTGATCACCCATTCCATTAGGATGTGCTGATATCAATAATAATACATTTTTTTTTTTAGAATAATAAATGTATTTTTAGCCATGCATAAACTTCACATTCCATAATTAAGTACTACTGCATACACAAAGAACATTTACCCATAATGCACACATAAAGGAACAAAACAAGCTGAGTATAACAAAAGGCATGCCTTAATCATTCTTCACATTCCTAATCAAATTAAATGTTTAGTTAGATATTTGTAGCCGTCTACTACGACAAGAAGAAAACGAGACAGTCTTGGTGAACGTTTCAGGTTCTTATCTAAGAATATAAGCATCTCTGCATGTTCTGAGGACAGTCTGGTCCTCCTGTCATCCATGACGTGTGCTGCCGTACTGAACAGACCCTCGCTGTCCTCACTCGTATAAGGATGGCACAGGTGTGACGACGACTTTTATTGGTCCTCCAGAAAGCCAGTGGCCCAGCATCTCTTGTGATATGAGGTTCACAGAGATAAAGATTCACCTCTGATGCTGCTGACTCAAATATCGTTTTTATCTTTCTTGAAATTTCTTCATGCATTCTGCAGTTCTGTTGGTGTGGAGTTTCTTTGGATCTCTCGGCTGTCATCTGTCACTCCGAATGCGTCTGTGTGGTCGAGACACCGGCACTAAGCAGTTAATGTGTTTCAGATTTGCAGTCATCTGTGAAATACGTGTCCTTCTACCATTGTTTAATTTGGGGGAAAAAATCATTATGATAATAATATCTGTTACAGAATTCAGAACTGTATGTAATGCTTACTATACGTAATTATTATTATTTTATTTAGGTCCAAGAACTAGTCTCGTACCATTCTACCCAACAAGCCAGTAAGAGGGCTGATTATCATTTCTATCTAATCAACGTCCACTTGATTACGATTTATATTTATGTTCCAGCTCATTAAAACTCTGTATCCCTTTCATCCCATCTACCTACACATTTACTGAAACGCTAAGCAAAGGGATTTTAGTTAAAACAGCTAATGCCTAGTAAGTTAATTTTTCAACTAAATCGGTCAACAAACACTCACTGGCAGATGGATTTGTTTTTGCTGTCACAGTAAGTCTTTGGTATTCTTGCTGTCAGTATTATAAGGCTGAGTTTTCTAAGTGCTGCCATTATTGGTGGCCGAGTGAGAGTAGGCGGCTGAGTAGAATAAGCTTGCTGGTTGCCTCAGCCTTTGAACAGCTCGTTCTTCATGCCAGTGCCATTTATGTTGACTCAGGCCCGCCGCCAGGACAAATGGGACTCTGGTCCGGGGCCCTAATGGAAGGAGGCTCCTTCACGCTTGATTTTTTTTGGCATGTGGGGATCCGGGGGAAGGCAGAGGGGCTCACACATACCCAGTTGTCTGGGGCCCAAATATTTCTGCCAGCAGGCCTGGTTGACTTCTCAGATGATGAATAAGGTTTGTATTGTTCAAAGTGTTAGCAGAGAATCCTCCATGAATGACTTCTTTTTGCACAAATATTGCAAACCACAAATTTGTTATCTCTTGTAGGAAGACAATCAAACTGTTAGACTGGCGAGGACGTGTTTCTGTATTTTTGGTAATGTTGGAACTTTGTCTTGCATGCTTTTTATCATTCAAGATCAAATGTTAAGATTAGCTATTTTGCTGATCATCAGTCAAGTCATTTGGAGTGAAAATTGGCTGATTTTGATTTGTGATCGATTGATCAGATCAGGCCTGTCTTTCACATTTGAGAGAAAGGTGGAGAAATTGAACAGACAGCACCAGAACATGTAAAGATCACACATGGAGTGGCCAGACTATAAATGGCACCTCAGTGTGAGGAAGGAACTCCAGCCAGTGTGCCACCACTTTACTTGTACTGTTTCATTTATTTTAAAAGGCAGCTAGTGGTTAGGAATTTGGACATCAAACCCTAAAGTTGCAGGTTCAAATTCAGCTATTGACACCATGTGACCACGAGCAAGTCACGTGACCTGTCTGTGCTCCAGTTGAAAGAACAAGAAATAATTTAACCTGTCAGTGCGTTTTACCCAAAATTACCAAAGTTCAGCAGCTCTAACATTCAAAATGGGACTCAGCAAAAGCCTGACTTGTCTAAATGATTCCACAGACAAACTATCTTCACTTTTAAAAGCATCAGTAAAACTTCTAAGTAAAACAGTTGATACATAAAAGGGAAAATTGATTTAGCAAAAAAAAAAAAAGAAAAGTTCTTATTACGAAAAGTTGTGTTCAAAGCTTATAAATCTTGTTTCATTTCTGATCTTTACAAATCACTTCTAAACGTTCTGGACCATTTAAGAATGGTCAGATAACTGCCTGCCTGTCCCTTTTCTATGTTGTCTTTTAAGTCCCTGTGCACTCGGACCTGTTTAAACATCAACTGACTCAATTAATACACTGAATCTCAGTTATAGCAAGAAAGTTCTAACTGTTCTGAACTTACAGGGGTAAAGACTATCGCATTGTCTATGGCTATGACTGAGGACACTGAAATGAATTGAACTTAAAGCATTACTTTCTAAGATTGACTATTACATGTCCGGCCCCTCATTGGCTATGCAGGAGCACAGATTATTACTATAACTCAATGTGAGACGTCTAATTTTACTTTTACATTAACTATGGTTTTCAAATCATTAGCAATAACACTGTAAATAAACATTTAAGCATTTCTCATTTCAAACATTGGCTGTTACTTGTAGCAGGCTCAGTTTATTCACAGGTCTCTTAAGTGTGCTGGTTTTGGTCTGCACACAAACTTAGGGCCCCATGGAATCAGTTTAATTTTTTCACAAAATCCGTTTTACTTTTTTTTTTTTTTTCTTCGGTTTTCAACGTTTTATTTTTCCTTGGTTTGGATTTTTTGGTTTTTATGTGTGTTTTTTTTTTTATAAATATAGTAAGTATCAATGGCTACAACAAAATATATAATAATGAGATGGCACTTTACATTCATTTAATGACACAGCACACTAGCACAGCTGAACCTTATTTTGCAGTTCCATTCAGGTAGGAGCCCAGATCCTCCATGATGTCGCATGCTGAGACTGCAGTAGGACAGTGAGTGCCCTTCAGAACTGTAAGAGCCATTTAGTTTGACACATCCTTCTGAGATGAAGGTTCACGTCACTTTTGGAGTCTGGGATATTTTGGCGCTTTTCCACTACATAGTACGGCACAGCACGGTTCAGTACAGCTCACCTTGGTTCCGCTCAGTTCGGCTCGGTTTGCGTTTCGACTGCAGTTTAGTACCGCTTTAGAGTGGGCGGGATTATTCACGTGTCGTTATAGTTGCGCCGCCTCTACTGCCGTGACATCATCGTAAATGCGCCACAGGCAACCTCCTGAAAAACTTTTTCATTCCGCGTCGCCCCATCCAGCTCTCGCTGGATCCGCTTCCTCGGCTACCAACGAGAGGAACGTCTGTACTTCCTCAATAGACCACGAAACAGCCATTTTTGGTTAAAACAAAATGGTGCATCTGAACCTTCGCTGGCTGTTTTAAAAATCTAGCGGGTCTGTTGTGTCTCGTGTCGAAAGTTCAGTGACGCAGTAATGACGATTTTCTCCGGCCAATCAGTGACCAGCAGAGTTTACACGTCACGTTTTAGTAACGGTTCGGCGCGCTTGGAACCTCTGCTGAGGTAGTACTAAAAAAAGAACCAGGTACCAGGTACTGTTCCCAGTGGAAAACCCCCCAAAAGTGAGCTGAACTGAACCATGTCGTGCCGTACTATGCAGTGGAAAAGCGCCATTTTTGTTACAGCCTGAGCTGATGTCTTCTCGGCCAGAAAGAACTCTATGTAGAGGTGAATATGTTCAGCGAGGTACCCTACTGATTTGAAGCAGCTATTCCTCCTGGTGTTTCCTGCCTCAGGGGTCCCTGGCAGGCTTCTAGAAGAAGGCAAACTTTACCACATCACTAGTGATGCAGCCTCACTACAGTATTTCTAGTGCTGCCAGGTCTATCCCACCAAACTGATGCCATGAAAACCTGTTAGGCGTAACCCCTTTGAAAACGTCCTGGTCTGCTGTCAGACAGTGTGGTGCAATGGCAAGAAGCACTGCTCAAATGTCAGGAAGATTCAGCTGGTTGGTGTGAAGGAACTGAAGTGCTGCTGCCTGTGAAAAGTTACAACCCTCTATAGAGATAACATCTGACACAAAGTTCTGGTCTTCAGTACCTGAAATTGTAATTATGTGAATTATTACTCATGATTCTTAAACCTTTAATGTTACAAATTGAAAGCGTGCATCATTACATCTGGAGCTTAAAAAGCTGTACATCTTTAGCTTCATCTACTTGTAATTAAAATAATTAATTTCAAAGCAAAAGCAAACTCAACTGGAAGATGCTAAATCAGGGAATTAAATAGAAATTAAGAAAGAGAAACCCACTTTTAAGGGCTCGCTGCATCAGAGGAGATGCCTGTTCTTCTGCTCAGGTTTGTAGGGCCGAGTTTATAACAGAAGAGTCAAATGTGGAACTCGTGTGCCTCATCGCCACCAAGAAAAGCGTTTATTAAATCAGAAACATCATTGTTAATTTATAAAAGGAAACCCGTTAACAACCAGTGCCGTTCAATAATAACAGTTTTCTACGGTACAGACTGTTAATGCCGGTTAAATAAAATGTGATTGGTTACATGATTCACAGTAAATACATCTCACATAATTAGACCTGCCCACAGAAAATAATCACCATACAGCCAAATGTTTACTCGCCTATCACTGTGTTGAGAACGCGGTGCTCTCGGCTATCTGTACTGTCATCAACTACAACATAAATTTTCTTGCCACAAATCTTTTGAATAGCGGCCTCCATATGTTGTTCAAAGACATGGGGCCAATGAGTTGACGAAGACTGTGGCCATTTTCTGACAGTGCGCTTCTCCGTTTACAATGCTTAATAAAGAAGACGCATCTTTGTCATTTTTTTTGAGCTGTGCATCTGACTCACAAGTCCACAGAGTCCTCCACAAAGTGGCATCTTGCATGTGATGATTTTGTTGTTTCCGCTGTTGTTGCCTGAAGGTGAACACCTGTTGATCTTAACTTCTCCTTGTTGTTGAGATGGGTTTTAGATTTGACGAGGTCATTGCAGTATCTTCTTGTGTCCAGTCTATTATGTGCTGGCTGAATAGTTGTTGTCCAGATTTGTAAAAGTCTCTAGGATATTGTTGTGCCCTCAATTTTGCAGTTAAGTTCATATTTGTGATATTGCTGGCTTTGACATTTCTGTGTCATGTAGCTAGCTAATTCATATGTCTTTAACGATAAAACATACAAGAAACATGCACAAACAGGCCGAGGCATGACTGAATTTCTAGAAAGAATTGTGTCCGCTTGAAACAACAACAAACTTGAAAATAGTATCTGACTGATAGAACTACAGAGTGTTCAATTGTTTGAATATATTGTGAAGTTTTGTAAGTCACCCCTTCAGTCTCTAATTTCCGCACATTTCCATTTTTAAATCTAAAATCCATTTTAATGCATTAATTCCGTGATTTCATCCGTGTTTTCTGCATCACGGAAATCATAGGGCCCTACAAACTCTTCTGACTGCACCTTTGGCATCTGCCATTGTCTTGATGACTCTGCCCATTATCCAGGAATTGTGGGGTGCAACATCATCTACAATTAAAACAACGTCCCCGGTTCAAAATTTCTTCTTGTTGTTAGCTATTTTTGACGTTCTTGAAGTATTGGCAGATACTCTTTAGACCATTTTCTCCAAGACAACTCAGCCTTGTATTCAATTTGCTTCGAGTGTACTGGTCATTTGTAGAGAAGAGCACAGGAGGCATGTCAGGAAGTGTCTTCAGTAACAGCAAGTGATTGGGTGTGAGTGGCTCCAAGTCATTTAGTTCATCTGATGTGTTTGTGAGGGGTCTGTTATTGATAATTGAGACTTTCATCATTGAATGTTTGATGGTTTAGTGTTGAATTTTGAGTCTTTCTAATGCTTCTAATTTGTTTCTCCCACACTCCACCCTGATGAGAGGCTGGTGGTGGATTGATTTATTTCTTCATCATAGCATTGCTGATTTTTTTTCTTGGTCAAAATTTTTAATCGCTTCTCATAGCTCTCTTTCTGCTCCAACAAAGTTTGTTCCATTATCTGAGTGGATTAACTTGTCCTCCTCTGCACATGAATCTGCAAATGGCCTGGATACAAGAATCAGAGTCTGAGCTGAGTGCAGTCTCTATGTGGGCAGCTCTGGTTGTTAGACAAGTGAAGATTACTCCGTACCTCTTGACCAGACTTCGTCCTCTTTTGACGTGAAAGGGACCATAATAATCAACTCTGACATTGGTGAATGGTGATTGGTCAGGTACTGGGCGGTCTTCTGACAAATCTGCTATTTTTTTGCTCACCTTCTTTCTCATTGTATTTTCTGCATGTTGTAGACTTTGAAATGATTTTTCTGACAGTTGAGTTTGCTTGAGGTATCCAGTATTTCTGTCGTAACTGAGAGTGTATAGTTGTGCCCACAATGTCGGATTCTTTGTGAATGTGCTGCAATATGAGAGAAGTGATATGTGAATGCTTGTGAAGAATTGCAGGATGTTCAGCTTCTTTGGGCAGAGCAGCTTTGTTGAGTCTTCCTCCAACTCTCAGTACTCCATCTTGTATGATCAGGTCAAGTTTGAAGATCTTTTTTTTTTTTTTTCTTTTTATTAATTTTATTGCAATCCATACAACTCAATCAAGTTTTTACAAAAAGAAAAATAGCAAGCCAAACGGCGTGAAATTTAAGACCTGTAAACATACCTAAATTAATAAATTCTCTGTGCTTTATGAGCTTATTTTAAAATATTACTGATTAGATCCTGCCATGTTTTGAAAAAAGTCTGTACGGATCCTCTAACTGAGTATTTGATTTTTTCCAATTTCAAATAATATAACACATCGGTTTCCCACTGACTTAAAAGAGGAGAGTTTGGGTTCTTCCAGTTTATCAGAATAAGTCTGCGTGCCAACAGTGTAGTGAATGCAATCACAATTTGTTTGTCTTTCTCCACCTTAAACCCATCTGGAAGAACCCCAAACACAGCTGTTAATGGGTTAGGAGGGATTGTGAGACCAAGGCTGTCTGAAAGGTAATTAAAAGTTTTCGTCCAGAATGATGTTAACTTGGAGAGTTTTAGTCGAGACAGATGTGCTCGATATATAATTTTGAGTTGTGTAATTGTATGCTTTGCGCATATGGAGCTCGAGTGAATTCTCTGCATTGCTACTTTCCACTCCTTTTCTGATATATTAATTGAGAGATCTTTTTCCCAGTGTCCTCTTGGATCTTTGAAAGGGAGGGATTGTAAAATGATTTTATATTTTGTAGAGATGTTTTTTTCCAGCATGGATGTGGGTGCAAGATGAGGAAAATCTGGAAGGTTCTGTTTAACAAAGTTCCTGATTTGAAGATATTGAAAGAAATGTGTAGTTGGAATGTTAAATTTGGAATGTAATTGTTCATAGGATGCAAAGACGTTGTCTATATAAAGATCTCTACGCAAGTTAATTCCAATTTTTTTCCAGATATTAAAAACTGCATATGTTTGTGAAGGTTTAAAGAGGTGGTTCTCTTGCAGGGGTCCAACAGATAGAAGCTTCTCTGTCTTAAAATGCTTTCTACATTGGTTCCAGATTCTAAGTGAGTGGAGCACAATTGGGTTATTAGTGTATTGCCGATAACGTGTGGTTATTGGAGCACAGAGCAAGGAATACAAAGAAGTACTGCAGGATTTTACTTCTATTGCGGTCCATGCCTCTGTGTGTTCTTCTATTTGTGTCTTCTATTTGTGTCCAGGTTCTTATCACCTGTATATTTGCTGCCCAGTACTAAAACTGGAAGTTCGGTAGAGCCATGCCACCTTCTGCCTTTTGTCTTTGTAAGGTCGCTCTTTGCATGCGTGGATGTTTTGAATTCCAAATAAATTAGGTTATTGTTGAATCTAATTGCTTAAAGAATGATTAATTAATGTATATTGGGATGTTTTGAAATAAAAAATGGAGCTTAGGAAGAATATTCATCTTAGCAATGTTAATTTTTCCAGCTGTGTGAGATGAAGGGTTGACCATCTGTGCAAGTCTTGTTTAATTTTTTCCATGCAGACGACGAAATTTTGTTGATTATAGAGCTTTATGTTTACTTGTTATGTTTACCCCGAGGTATTTAAACTGTTCTGCAATGATAAAAGGTAGGGTATCTAATCTAATATTATATGCTTGAGAATTCACTGGAAAGAGTACACTTTTATTCAGATTAATTCTGAGACCAGAGAGCTTTTGAAATTCTGTGAGTGCTGCTAAGACTGCAGGCACAGAATTTTCTGGGTGCGAAATATACAGTACCATGTCATCTGCATATAATGAGATTTTCTGTTCCAGTCCTTCTCTGCTAATCCCCTTTATCTGATCAGTATTTCAACAATGTATTGCCAGTGGTTCAATGGCAATCACAAACAGCAGTGGTGACAAGGGGCATCCTTGTCTAGTGCCACGTTCTAGTTTAAAGTAGTCTGAGCAAATGTTGTTGATGCAAACTGAAGCTTCTGGGTTAGTATACAGTAATTTAATCCATGCACAAATGTTCGGGCCAAACCCAAACTTCTCCAATGTAGTAAAAAGGTATTTCCATTCAATCATGTTGAATGCTTTTTCTGCATCCAATGATAATAATATTTCTGGGGTGTTTGATTTAGTTGGTGAGTATATTACATTAAACAGGCGTCGAAGATTTGAAGATAAGTGTCGGCCCCTAATAAATCCAGTTTGGTCTTGTGATATTACCGAGGGAGCACTTTCTCCATCCTTCTGGCTATGATTTTAGAGAGTATTTTAACGTTGTTATTCAGAAGTGAAATTGGTCTGTATGATGCACATTGTAATAAGTCCTTATTTTGTTTTGGAAAAACAGTGATTAGTGCTTGGTGAAAGGTTTGAGGAAGAGATTGGTTATCTCTGGCTTCTGTAAATGTTGCTAATAGGAGGGGAGCTAGCTGAGCGGAGAATTTCTTGTAAAATTCTGCAGGGTAGCCATCAGGGCCTGCTGCTTTCCCCCTTGGAGTGAGTTTATAGCATCTAGTAATTCTGATAACGCCAGAGGTTTCTCAAGTTTCTCTGCACTAAAAGTGTCTATTTGTGGTATCTGTAATGTATCCAGAAATGCATTAGATTGTGTATTGTCTTCTTTAAACTCAGTAGTATATAAGGATTTATAGTAGTCTCTGCAAGTGTGCATTATATTTTTGGTCTACGATTTTATCTCCATTCGCATTGGTGATTACTGAGATTGCGTTGCGCACTTCTTGATTGTGAATTTGTTGAGCTAAAAGCTTATTAGCTTTCTCTCCATGTTCATAGTAATGATGTCTGGATTTATAAATTAGTTGTTCAGTTTCTTTAGTTGTCAAGAGGTTTAGTTCTGAATGTAGAGCCTGCCTCCTCTTATGTAGAGTCTCGCTTGGTAGTCTGGCATGGTCTTCATCTATTCTAGTAATTTCGCTTTTTATCTCTGCTACTTTCTTGGCTTTGAATTTATTTCTGTGGGAAAGATATGAGATAATCTGTCCTCTTAAGAAGGCCTTAAGAGTTTCCCAGAGTATTCCTGCAGAGATCTCGGAGGACGTATTTGTCTCTAGAAAGAATGTGATTTGTTTGGATATAAATTCTCAAGTTTGAAGATCTGACTGTCCTTTTTTTTATACAAACCTTTTTGTTTAAAGCCTTTAATTCATCTGGAAATTCTTGCTTTTGACTGAGGCAGATAAGTTCTGTTTCAGCTTTAGCCACGTCCTGTTGTTCTTCTGGATTATTTTTAGATTGACAGACTTCTAGTTGAAATGTTTTTCTTTATTTTTTTAAGTGCATCAGTATGTCTTTAAACTTGAGGAACCAAGCCACTGCTTTCTTCAAGTATAGCCAATCTGAAAAGTAGGTGATTAGTTTGTTGATGGGCTCGGTTGCCTGCTCTACTCCTGTCATGTTGGCTGCACAAGTTTTAACTTCTGGCTCATCTCAAAAGAGTGAATCGTTCAGTTGATCTGGTCTTTTTAGCCACTCTCGTTTGGGTTTCATTAAGGAGCTTGGACTTTGTGACCATGTGGTGCTTTTGAGAAAGTTTTCTATGCTTAGCCCTCTGGATGCTTGATCAGCCGGATTAAGGGCAGATGTGACATACCTCCACTGTGAAGGTTGTGAATGATCTCTGATCACGGAGATTCTGTTGGCAACAAAGGTCTTGAATTGAGTGCTTTCATTTGAAATGTATTTTAGCACTGTGCTGCTGTCAGTCCAAAATGTAGATTCTCGTAAGGGCATTTGAAGGTCACCTTTTAGGATTTTGTCAGTTTTGATGGCAACAACGGCTGTTTTCACCTCCAATCTTGGAATCGTAACCTACTTCAATGGTGCAACTCTTGACTTGCCCATCAGGAATGAGCAATGCTTTTTGCCCTCTTCATTGGTTAAGACAAGGTAAGTGACAGTGCCATATCCATCATCACTGGCATCTGCAAAATGTTATATTTGTGCTGACTTTATGGTTCCAAACCGTGCAGGGTTGATGCATCCGTTCACATTGTAGACTGCTAGTAACTTTAAGTCATCCATCCATTTTTTACATTTCTGAATGTGTTTGACTTCTATTTCTTCATCCCACCCAAATTTGTGTTTGGTCAAGTCTCTTAAAATAAACTTTGCTGGCAGTATGGCAGGTGCTAAAAAACCAAGGGGACCATAAACTGAGCTAACAGAAGAATACCACACCTTTTAGCTGTCTTGTTTTATAACTTAATTTGAAATTTGAAACTGTCAATTTCTTTGCACCATTGGATGCCCAGAGAAGGAGACTGTGGCTCAAGTCCAAGTCCTTTAGTTCAAGAGCTCTGTCTTGTTCAGGAATAGACAATAAAACTGCTCTGTTGTTACTCACCCACTTGATCAAATGAAATCCACCTCAATGGCATAGCGCTTGGAGGTCCTTTGCCAGCTTTATTGCTTGTTCTTCTGTTGCCACCTGCTTTAAGCAGTCATCTACAAAGAAGTTATTGAGTACAGTGTTTGGAAGGTGACCCGGACACAGACAGACGGACAACGGTTTCTCACCCAACACACCCATTTCTCATTCACGTGCACTCCCCAGTGCCTCTTGCACTGTTCTCCCAATGTCCAGGCCTTACAATGCCTTTTTCTCTCTCTTCTGGCCGCCTCCAGTCCTCTCTCCGCTCTCCAGCGGCCCCTTAAGTAGGAACCCGGATGGGCTCCAGCTGCTTCCTGGCACTCCCCCTTGGACACACCCTGTGTGGCGGAAGTGCCGGCTGTGCACCCGGAAGCCGTCCGGGTGTCTCCTGTCTTCTTCCCCCCAGCACTTCCTGGTGTGGCGGAAGTGCTGGGCTCCAGGGTTCCTCAGGCACCAGGGCGCCGCCTGGCGGTGGCCACGGGTCCCTACAGGGCTGGGCTTCCAAGCCCTGTACCCGAGGCCCCCAACATAACCAGGACGGACGCCCCCTCGTGGTCTGGAGAGGCACAAGCCCTCCTCTGGTCCTCCTAGGCGTCCCGGCCGGGGACCACAAGTGTTAACAGCTTCCTCAGGAAATGTATCTCTGGCATCTTCATCTTAAGCATAAGAAACACAACTGGATGAAGAAACAGAACCAAAAACATGTTCTGTCATTTTGAATTCTTCTAGGTCTTTGCTTAGATGACCTTCAGACCCCTGTAAAAAATGTAAGAGATCAGTGTCTTTATCTGGGACTTTAACTTGGTAGAACATGAATTTAATGTCTGTCATTAGTGCTGCTGGCTCCTTTCTAAATCGTGTAAGGAAGCCAATGAGCGTGTTAGGTCAGAACCTTTAAATAAGTGTTCATTAAGTGAAGTCCCCTGGTAGGTGGCTGATCAATCAAAGACCACACATAACTTATATTTATTTGAATGATACACATCATGAGGTGGGATGTAACACACCATGCCTTCATTGCAATGCAGGCTTTCTTTGGGTTCTTTAACCCTTGTTAATAATGTTTTTCATGAAGGCTTTATAGTCGTTGTGGACACCTGAATTTTTGCTCAGTTTTCTCTTGAGCCATACAACGATTGTTTGGCATTTTAAGTGTTTCATCTTTCAAAGGCAAATTTAAGCACTAGTGGCCACCTACCAGTCTCATAGACTCTGAGGCTATGCACATGAACTTGATGTCCTCCTGCAACATTTCAGAGCTGCACTCTGTAAAATCTGTGTTATACTGTTACAGCACCATATCTTCAATTTCTGTTATTGGCATATGATTGATTGAATGTCTGGGCAGCTTACCACTTTGCTTTGCAAGGTCATCTGTCTCTTTGTATGGTCCACCAACCACCCATCCAAGTGCAGTCTTCACAACATGAGGTCCATCATCTTGGGTAGGTATGATTCGTGACTGCTTGAAGATTTCTGGGTTGTTGATTCCTATTAAAAGATCAACTTCAGAATCAATCTATATATATATGACTAGCCATATGCGCCCAACGTTGCGCATGTTAAAGTTGTCTGTGATGGGCTCCCTGTTTAAACGCGGCTCTCAGTCGTGAACTGGGCTCTTCGTCACACAGCATTATGATTTTTTATAAGGGAAATAAAATTACAAACTAAAACCCTTGGACATCGATTCAATAGGAACGGCCTACTCGGAATCACTGTCCTAATAGTAATTATGTGGTGGTGGAGGAGCATTTCTGGTTGTCTTCGCACGACTTATGGATGGTTAATCATAAGCGGCGTCTTCCACATCGTCTTCGAGACCTTCAAAATTATAGTCTTGCCATGTTGGGATGCTAGGTTCTTCTTGATTTTCAAAATGTTGCATGACATCTACTATGTCATCAATACTGTCCCAATCAATATCGGCGAAGTTGTCAGTAAGGTACGTCTCCATAGGTTCTGTGTCCAGAATCTCATGATATACAATATTTTGTGTGAAATATTTGTGTGCATCAGGAAGCAGTTTGTCTTGTGTCTGTGAGCTCAAAATCGTTACCTTTACTTAGTTAAAGCCTTTGCTTCTGGAGAAGGCAACATACAATTGACCATGTGAAAACACTGGTTCTGAAAGTAATATTCCAACAACCTCGAGGGTTTGTCCTTGTGACTTGTTGATAGTTATTGCATATGCTAGTCGTATGGGAAACTGCCGTCTCTGCATGTCAAATGGCATTTCACAGTCGTCCATCATATCGAGGCCAATTCTTGGAATTAGTACAGTTTCACCTGCACGTTTTCTGGTAACAATTTTTGCTTCAATTACATGCGGAAGCATTCTAGTTATAATTAAACGTGTTCCATTGCACAGTCCTTATTTCATATTCAGGTTTCTAAGCAACATAACAATTGCTCCAACTTTCAGTGTCAACTTGTGTGGTGGCAATCCTGACAGAGTTAGACAATTTAAAAATTCAATTGGGTAGTTAACGTCATCGCCACTCTGTGTGACTTTTATTTCATCTACGCTGAAGTATGTGTTGGCTTCACCTTCTAAACGTCTAAGTACTTGATCGTTCAACATCAAGGTGTCTTTAT
This sequence comes from Polypterus senegalus, assembly GCF_016835505.1. NCBI lineage: Eukaryota > Metazoa > Chordata > Cladistia > Polypteriformes > Polypteridae > Polypterus > Polypterus senegalus. The sequence continues at coordinate 251,207,741 of NC_053157.1, read as the reverse complement.
TTTTAGGACATAGAATCACTGTGTCCTTGAATCTTTCTGGTTGCTCTAACTTAATTGTCTTACCAAATACTTCATCAATTAAGTCTCCCGTAACTACACATTGTTCAGGAATTTTGACAGTTTCAGTACTTAAGTTGTCACTGTTCAACAGTTGACCATTTCCAAGTTTTAGAAGCCAATCGGCAAAGGCCTGTTGGTCAGGATCTGTTCGCATATTTGTATGAAATGAAATTTTTTTGAAATATTACCATAATGGGCTTCTTTTAATACATGCTCCAATGATTGTAGCTCTGTCACCTCTTTTTACAACAGGAAGTCTCTGGCAGAAATGTCCACCCAAAACCACTACCTTTCCTCCAAATGGAGTGTCCGGTGTGTTCATCAAGTCTTTGAGCAATCTATCGATCAGTGCTAACAAATATCTCGACGCCATTGTGCACTCATCCCATATAATAACTTGAGTATTAATAAGACTTCATCCTTTGAACGATCTTGCTGTTATATTTGAGGTCGAAGTCTCAGTGATTTTAAATGGCACCCCAAATGTAGAGTGTACGGTAGCTCCATGATGCAAGAGTTCCGCTGCGATACCAGTCAAAGCTACACATTTGTAGTGGATTCCTTTTCCTCTCAAGACACGTACCAAAGCGTTGTATGTCAACGACTTTCCACTTCCTGCAGGACCTTCAAGGAAGAAGCACCTTTCACGTGATTGTGGATTTTCAACAGCAGTGATAATTTGTTGGTATCCGTTAAGTTGTTCTGGGTTTAACTGGGCAACCAGTTCTTCGCCTAACCTGGCCTCTTCATGAATGTCAAAGATTGGAATGTCAGGTGTCGACACCATAGTTGGTACAGGTAATTCTTTGACAGCACAGCTTGTGTTATGAATTTTGAGAATACTTTCAATCTCAATTAGAGCAAGCTGTTCACTTTCAGGTGCAGGATGACTTCGCATGAAGTCTTCTGTCATTACATCTTTGTGCTTGTTTCCTGAAGAGGCATTAGCTCTCTTGGAAATGTGTTCTTTTGAAATTGCGGCATATTAAGTAACTAAACAATATAGTAATATACCAGAAAAGGCGATATCCCTCCCATCGTGATTACGGCGGAACAAGAATCACATGAGAAAAAATATACTTTAGCTTACATTTACTGACGGTTAACGTGGTTACAGACGTGAGGCATATGACAGACTTTATCCAGGTGGAATTTCTGGATCAGCACAGTCAGTCATTTCTTGTCCCCACGCTGGGAAGTTTTTCGTAACTTTGCCGACTCGTGCCTCAAAGGGTCTGGCTGTTCTCCAAGCCTTTTATACTGTTCTTCTTCAACTTGCTGGTCCTCTCTGTCTCCAAACAAGGGCAGGAAAGGGTTGAACTCCTCCTCCACAAAATACAGAAATATCATAGTGCTTACATGCCGGTTCTCATTCTCCGAACAAGGAAATAAGACTTTGTACTGACAGAGGACAGAAATACTCTTCTGTGTTGACTATACAATCCTCCAGTCGTCTTTGGCTATCTAATCCAATGTTTGGCTAGCAATTCTAACTGCTGAGCTCCTGTGTGCCAAATTTAACATGCACATGTGAATAAATCCATACCAGTGAGCATAGAGACAGTGACATTAATATTAAAGAAAAATGTAGCATAACAGTGCTTCTCCCATAATGTCGCTGGGTCTGCTGGATGACACAATGCACATATAATTCCAAACAGCTCTCTGAGCTTGCTTGGCATATGGAAGAGTTCCGCTTCCATCAAACATCTTTCCCATTCAGCATCGTCTCTTAACAGGCCTCTCGCTTGGGCTGCTTCTTTGAACGTATTGTAAACAAATCCGTCGACTCTTTGTACATCATCAAAGCTCTGGGCACCTCTTACATGCAGAAGGAGCAGCCTTAAGTAGTATCTCTCCATATCAGAAGGACTGACAGAGTACATTCTGCTAATAACATTGTTGTGGCCCCTCTTTCTTGGAGTCCATGAAGTTGTTTTTGTATTGAACACAAAGTGACTTGCTATGTCTTGGTACAGGTATTGCTGTGCAGACTCATTTGTTTGATTCAATTCAAACCACGCTGTCAATGTGGTTCTGCGTCCCGCCTCTCTTTCAAGAGTTTCAACTTCTTTACCTTCATGAAATACTACTCTTTGTTGGTTTGGCAGATGTACTGCAAGTCGAATTACTGTGTGTGACTGTTGGTGCATTTTATTTTCTCGTATTCTCCACATAGCTTCAGGTGCACTTATGTATCTACTGTCGAGGAACCTTGAAGGTTCATCCAGTGAAGTTGTGTTTCCTTTGAATCGAATTTTAGTTTAGCTCGATCATGTCCTTTGTAAACATATTTGAATAAGTATTTCACACTTTTAATGCTTGCACAAATTTCTACATTAATATGTGCATTGTACTTTAGGGTTAGGTACCTATTATATGGAACAATCCAGCGGTTATCCACTGTGAACTTTCCAACTTTCATTTTTCTCCCATCGTTCTCCTGCGATAAACTGGGTAACCATCAACGTTCGGCTTGGTTCGGCTCACTGAAATCTTTTGGATATTGTTTGGAACATATTTTTTCCTCATTCATGCACGGGCTTGTCATGTTCAAGTGTCCACAAGGGCCATGAACCATAGTCGCCTTGACGATTTCATACAATCTCTGGTTTTCGACCGGATCTGGAATTTCACAACATACCATCTTGTCAATAATTTCAACAGTTCTTGGTTTATCGTCAGGTCTGAGAAAAAGCAGGAGGTGGCAATGTGGTAAGCCACATTTTTGAAATTCTATTACATAAACATGACCGATCACTACTCCAAGTACTTTGTTCACGAATAAGTCATGCAGTAGTGCTGTAAGTTTCTCCTTGAAACTACGTGCAACGAGATCAGGTCTATCCTCTGGTCTTTCTCCAGGCTTCAAATTTTCCATTACTTCACGACACTTTGGATTCATGGTCATAGTCATAAATACATCAGGTCCACCGTGCTTGCGTACGATGGCCATAGCGTCTTGGAAGTTCTGCTGATGAGCTCTAGGGCTTCCTTGAAATGTTGAAGGCAAAATATAGATAGTACCAGGCTTTACACCTTCATTCTCTGTAAGATTATTTACGTGGTCCATTGAACCAGAGTAGAGATCGCTCCTGAGTTGAGCTTGATTTGATCTATGGAAGTGAATTTGATTAGTTTCTATCTTGCAATACATATCCACCACGTACTGTTGGAATAGTTTTCCAGCACTGAAGATAGGTTTGAACTCATTTCAAGTCGCCAGTCGGTAAGCATAATATTGGAGATGCGTCAAGTTTTCTCGCTTGACAGCACCTACTAATTTCGTTACACTTATCCATCATTTGTCCCCATATGGAAGCAAACTTGGGTAAGACATGGGATCACAGTGGTGACTTAAGACTGATATATTTTGCATTGGTGCATTCTTTGGGTGGACACAAATATCTCTTTCAAATGGGGGTTCACCATCGTCACTTCGAAATACAATTGCTATTTCATTTGCTGTAGGAGCGTTGTAACGTCTTTGATCATTTGCCTTATCTCGGTGGATCAACATGTAAACTTCTCTTTCTGGTCTCCCTTCCTCGCCGGCTCTTTTAATCTATTCCTGCTCAAAATCTCTCATCATTTTTTATGCTTCTGTATACGGATTTATTTCGTTCAAAATGTTACCAAGAATTTCCATTACAGATGGTAAACAGCCAGCGTTCTGTAAAATTCCCATGCATTGTTGTAGTGCTTGTTCCGCATCCAAAATATATATTTGAGCAAATTTTCTTGGTTTACCATTAGGTGGGTGCAAAGTCGTGGTTTTATGATAGATTTGTCCTTGTATTTTGTAGCAGTATGGTCCCCGTCCCGCTACGTGTTCAACTTGCGCTCCCATTGATGCAAAGCAAGAGCACTTTTGTATGAACGTATATTGTCTTTGAAATTTTTGGAATATTAATGGTTATTTGTTATCAATTGTTTCATCACTTCTGGATAATCATGTAACGGTGGAAGTTGGACTTTTCCTTTATGGCAGCAAGATGTAAATTTGCCATCACTTGGTCTTTCCGATTTAAAGTTAGTTGATTGACAATATTGACATATTTCTGTCATTACTCCACAATAATGTTCAGGAACATCATTTTCATTGAATGGGCGAAGTGCAATATATTCAAGTTAAGTTGTGGTTGGTTATCTTGACATTTGGTACATAGAACGTCGAATTTGAAGCCTAACATTTCTCTCCTGGTCGGTTTTGTTAGCTAAACGTTGGTCACTTTCACATTGCATTGTTAATTAATAGTTGTTGTCGTTGACCGTCAGACTCTTGTCTACGTCTACAATTTTGTCGTTCCATCCTCTGTAGATGTCGGTTTTCGCTTTCTCTGGAAATATTTCGCTGACTTATTTCACGTTGCCTGGCCAGCCTTTGTTCACGCTGACTCTCGGTCTCCTCTGCCAACTGGTGTCGACGTCTTTGACCTTTCTTTGAGAGTCTCTGACTCCGTTCACAGTCTGTCTCATTTTCACGACTCTGTCGTTTCCTCTTATGATCTCTTCTCAACCTTTTTTTTCTCTCCTCATCAAGTTTGTTTCTTTTCATTTTAATTTTTTGTACTCGAGGCACGTTTGCTACTCAAAGTAGTCTTTGTTTGCCACTCAAGGTGGACTTTGAATTTTTTGTTGCCATGAGAAGGGCAGTTGGGTTGTTTGCACTGAAAAGTGCAGTTCCTTTTAGAATTGGTATTGCCAGTGATTTAAACACAGGTGCTGGTTTCGACAGTAGTTCCATCACACGTTGTCCAATCTCGCAGGTTGCTTTGTGGCAATTGAAAGAGTAAGGAAGAACCAATGCTTCTTTCTTGAGCTCCAAACGCCGACTGATGGAAAATCACAGAAGTGTGTCTGACTTATATGTTCTGTTTAACAAGGGCACGCACAAAAAGACGAGCTTCAAAACGGTGACCTCAATTGAACGTGGCGAATAAAGGCGCTTGTAAATAAAGGCGAGCTTCAAAACGACGACCTCAGTTGAGCACGGCGAATAAACGTGTTTGTAGATAATTTAGTTCAAATGGCTCTGGAATATGTGAACAGCAACAAAGGTGCAGATCTACTCGCAGTCGAAGGCTACACATTCAGAAAGGAGAAAACTATCAATGGGAAACACATCTGGAAATGCACTGAATATAGGATTGGAAAATGTTCGTCTCGCTTACAAGTTCATGCATTAATTCATTGGATGTTTTGATATTCTTGCTTTCGCCTTTTTGTACGTTCAATCATTGCTTTTGGGTAATTCATTTTATTGCGTTTCCCTTTACTCGATGCGCCCAATTGAGGTCGCTCTTTTGAAGCTCGCCTTTTTGTGCACGCCCTTATTGAAGGATACCGTGTTGGTTGAACATGAATTCGCGTACAAAGATCAAGATCCAAATGAAGATTATATATAGAGAAGAGATTAGTTAATTTAAAGCACGACAATTTGTTTAGTTTGAATCTGTATGTTTTGAGGTGTGACTGGAGTACTACAGTCTTCAGTAGTATAAGCCTGGAGGAGATTCTTAATGCAATGCCTGTTTCTGTCTCTCTACTGCCATCTAGTGCTTCTTCTTATAATTCATTCATGGAAAAACAAAGATCAAGACCCAAATGAAAATTATATATATATATAGATTTACTAAGGGCATGCATGACAGTGAGCGCAAATAAGACAGAGCCACGCCCACCAACTCTAAGACCATGAGATACACTTGACAGAGCCCTGCCCACCAACTCTAACTCTCCTCCCGCGCCCACCCTCAAAACTGGTCCCGCCACCCGCAGCCGACACAGCATTTCTCGCCAAGCATCTGCAGTACGCTTAAATCACTTGGTCCAATCCAACAGCAGCTGTACGAAAGCTTTTCGGGGAAAACCCTAAGCATAATTTATGACGCTACAATGCTCCGACATGTCACACCAATGTTGCAGCAATTTTCGTCAGAGAAGATGGCGAACCGTCTGCCGAAATGGACATTTGCATCTGTCCCATAGGCAACTCCTGTAAACAGATTTCCACATTCAATATGAATTGCTCTCATATGGTTTACCCACTTTTATTCCCTTACGGAGACATTGCCTGGCACAAAAATTTACAACATGTTCCAGATAAAAGAACTGCCAAGCGAAGAAGGTTTACTCAATGCCAATTTTACATGTACAGATTAGCAATGAGGAATATATTTAGTATTTTCACTCCAGCAGCGAACTATTCCAACAGTACATCGTAGAGGCGTATGTTAAAACAGAGAGCGCACTTCTCAACTATCTCAGATTAGATCAACAAGATTTGCGTGTGGAACAATACAAAGAACTGTCAGATGCACTGCAAGCAAACGCTGAAAATAAAAATGATCATATTGCCGTCTACATTTCCAGGAAGTCCAAGATACATGTAACAAAACTAGTAGGACGCCATGACCATAGTACATAAATTCAGACAGCCTCGTTTATTTATCACTTTCACATGTAATGCTGCTTGGCCGGAAATTCTACATGTACTGTTGGATACCCAAAGACCGGAGCACAGACATGATATCCCACATGCTGTTTACTCTTCACAATAATTCTAACAACCAGTCTTCAGCCACGGTCAGTTGTACGTGGCTTTTTCTGGCACAAGTTCCAGTCTCAGCTTCCCCTTCAGTAGATGTTGCCACACTGGCTGTAGCTGAAGATGTCACTCCAACCTCTTTTTTAATGTGCAGGATATCTGGGTGCGGCAAAGAACATGTTTGACATTTCATCCTTTCTTTGCAGTTCTTACCAAGATGCCCGTTTGAGACGGTGAAAACATAAACCTTTAGATTTTGAAAAGTCAATTCTTTCTTCATGTGGCAGATCTTTGATTTTACTACACTCAGCAAGAGTATGCTGGTCAGTACAAAATACAGAAGGCTTTTCAAATGCACAGACATCAGTAACAGTCTTTTTGACTGAGGTTTCTCGAGTCCCCTTTCCAGTAGCGTCAGTAATACTTGTAGTGAAGACACTTCCTACTCTCTGGCCGCTCTTCACAGGAATCTTAGCCTTGTCGCTCCTTTTTTATTCTCTGTGCTACCTTGTGGGGCCTTTCCATAAACAGGATGCATTAACATCCTAGTCTGTCAATGTATAAAGATAGATCGTAAATATCTGCCTCTTTGTCTTCTCCTCCTTCAAGCTGTGTTTCACCACTTATCTTGTAAGGAGTGTGGGAGCTTTGTGATGATAGTACAGATATATTGATTGTTGTTGAATTCATCTCGGTTCCTTGTGTCCATACAGTTATGAAGAAAGGCTGCATAGTCTCTCAGGGCCTGTACATCATTTTGTTTTATTTGAGGCCACTTCAATGCTTTATCTATGTATCCATCAACTATAAATATTTAGTTGCCATAGTAACTCTCAAGTTGCTTTCTGGCCTTTTCATAGCCTTGACTTTGTGACAATCGTGCACAACCCTTAATCATTTCCCGAGCAGGGCCTCTTGTGTATTGAATCAAGTAATCTCGTTTATCTTGGGGGTCTTTGAGCACTTCGCCTACAGCATGATCAAAGGCTCTGATAAACTCTGCGTAAGCCAATGGGTCGCCTGCGAATAAAGGGACTTGTCTATGTGGTACTTCACCACGTGGTGCAGTAGGAACAGGAGCAGGAGCTTCCTTTTTTGGGCCATTTTGATTACTGCCTTCTGACATTCGACTTGATTTTGTATGAGCACGTCAATGAGACTGTGTTTGTAAGTCTGCGAACAGGCCTTGTATTAGTTACAGATCGTTCTTGTCTGTCACACTCAAGTTCATTCAGCCTTTGTAGGATGGTATCGAGTGTCGATTGTTCAATTACAACTGTTGTAGGGAGTGATGTTGCCGAGACCCTTAGCTGGGAAGACAAGCCACATTTCTTATCGAGAGCGCACTTTAAGTGAGAACCTTGCCGGACTCTAGTTTCTATTCGATCTC
>NC_053157.1:251196693-251199241 GCF_016835505.1 Polypterus senegalus | reverse complement strand
GTGTTGGGTTCAAGTGGTTCCAAACAGCAATGGGAGTGTGGAGCCAGAACCCGCATCGACACAGGTGGAAAACCACAAGATGGATATGCCCTTTGAAAAGAGACTTCAGCAGGAATCGTACTTAAAGACCACCTAGTGGCACGAGGGTCTGAGGGACAAGATAGAAGTGGGCTCAACAGGGATTCACCAACATGGGCATCAGAATTTGCTCACCAAGGTCTCCGAGGCAGAACTGCTACCTTAAACAATGAATGAGACATTTTAGCTTCAGCCCCTAATAGTCCAGTCGTGGCTCTGCAGCTTTGACATTTTTTTATTTTTATGGCTTCATATCGTTGGATGAAAACAGCCCTGATGGGTTCACCACTACCCTGGCTTGAGTCCTGTTCTTCATTTAACACGGCCATCTCTAGTAAGAATAAAAGTACATATACTGTAAATACAGAAAGTAGTTGCAAAAGATAAAAGATATTAAATAAAACAATACCATTTCAAATGTCACAAAACTGTACTCATAATGTCATGCCAGCTGTAGATTTTACTGTATCCCTCCGGCAGCACTAGCTTGTGTAATTTTTGTATTTTTATTTCCCATTAAACAAATCAAAGTCTCCCTGTTAAAGTGAAACCACATGAGCATCTTTAATGATAAGAAAATACAACAAATAATAATTTACATTTTTTCTAATAGGGCTCATTATGAGACAAACTGCTGGAAATGAAACTTGAACTACACCCTGTAAAGTTACTTCGTGTGACGCCACTTTAATAAAGTTTTTTGATGGCGGCTTTAGAGGAAAAAAAAACACAAAGAACATGCAGAGCTCGAGAAAAATCAGGAGTAGCATCCACTTGCAACGCCACAGCATCACATGTCACCGCAGTTGTAGACACGCAGTTACAGACCCAGAAGTGACATCTCTGTTGTTTCAGGACTGACTTCATAAAATTACTTTTGGATGTTTCGGCAGGTCTCAGCAAAGCCCGTAATGCAACGTCAGGTGAAGGACCCGTTCAGAAATTAAGCGATAAAAATGAGAAGGACAAACAGTACATCAAACCAAATAATACGAATCATAGTGAAGTTCAGAGGGTTTCTACCATCACGTCGTATCCTACATCAAACTAAACAATATGGATCGTTTCTGTGAAACACACTATTAACATTTACGTTGTGTTCGGGTCTGTGGGAACCATTTAACATGTTGACAAAATTGAAATCATCAAGATCTGTGTTCATTGAAAATAGTTTTTCATTTACATTCATGGAATGAAATATACAATATAATTACAATGTTTGCACCACGTTTAGTAATAAAAAAAAGTGATTAAGTTTCTTAAAATGTATTATGCATGTGTGCAATATTCTTCTAAACCAATTTAGAATTAACATTTAAGCCAATCTAATATTTTTAAATATATGTGAAGAAAATGGCAATACATATTCTACACTGAATTATGCTATATATTAATTGCCTTATATAGAACTGCTCTAGTTTTTGTCACTTATTAATATAAACAATGGGCCATAAAAAATAAAATAAAAATACTAATAAGAACACAATTTATTTATGTAGCACCCTACCCAAAATTCAAAAAGAACAGCAGGGCCGATATAACATTGGCTACAAATGATATCTTCACTATATAAAGATAAATACAGGATATACAAAACATTCAAATAGAATAAAAGACAATTATTCAGACTAAAATACAACATAAATAACATAAATTGTGATAAAAATCCAAACCTGGAGTACCTGAACAGATAGAGGAGGTAAACTGACAGAAGGGGCCGAATGTCAGCTCTGTTTAATGTCCTCCCAAATAAATGAGTTAAAACAAATGAATGGAGTCAGCTGATGTCATTAATTTCAGGAGGTCGTTCCACAGTCAGGGTGCTATAAACAGCTGAAGGCCCTGCCGTCACCCACAGAGTGCCAGTTAGTGGGGGGCACAGCATGAGAGGACCTTAGTGTGCAGGTCAAGAACAGAATTTGATATTCAGTCCTGTAAGACACGGAGAGCAGTGAAGGTGCAGCAGCATGGCTGGGATGTGCTCGCTGTTGGTGGTTTGTGTCAGGACTCTTGCAGTTGAGTTTTGAATCAGCTGGAGCTGTGATACAAGATTAGAAGTGTCACCTGCCAGTAGTGACTTACAATAATCAATGTGGGATGTGATAAAAGCAGCGACAAGATTCTCAGCATCAGAAAAGAGGAGGAATGAGCAAACATACAAAATGTGACACTGGTGGAAGTTTCTTAATGTGGTTTACATGGGTGAAATAAGAAAAGGAGGAATCCAAGTGGGCAGCATGGTGACACAGTGGGTAGCGCTGATGCCTTACAGTTAGGAGACCCGGGTAAGCTTCCCGAGTCCTCCAGGCGTGGAGTTTGCATATTCTCCCCGTGTCTGCGTGGGTTTCCTCCAGGTACTCCAGTTTCCTCCTACAGTCCACAGGCATGCAGGTTAGATGCATTGGTGATCCTAAATTGTCCCTAGTGTGTGCTTGGTGTGCGTGTGCCCTGCGGTGGGCTGGTGCCCTGC